>NC_043712.1:15201995-15491136 GCF_006229205.1 Suricata suricatta | reverse complement strand
TCTGACTGGTGTGAGGTGGTATCTCAGTGTGGTTTTGATTTGTATTTCCCTGATGCTGAGTGACGCTAAGCATCGTTTCATGTCCCTGTAGGCCACCTGGATGTCCTCTTTGGATAAGTGTCTGTTTATGTCTTCTGCCCATTTCTTCACTGGATTACTCATTTTTCAGGTATGGAGTTTAGTGAGTTCCTTGTAGATTTTTATATACTAGCTGTTTATCTGATATGCCATTTGCCACTATCTTTTCCCATTCTGTTGATTGCCTGTTAGTTTTTTTGACTGTTTCCTTTGCATTGCAGAAGCTTTTTATCTTGATGAGGTCCCAACAACAGTTCATTTTTGTTCTTGATTCTCTTGCCTCTGGGGATGTGTTGAGGAAGCTATTTCCTGCTTTCTCCTCTAGGGTTTTATGGTTTCCTGTCTCACATTCAGGTCCTTCAGCCATTTTGAGTTTATTTTTGTGTATGGTGTAAGAAAGTGGTCTAGTTTCATTCTTCTACATGTTGCTGTCCAGCTCTCCCAACACCACCTGTTGAAGAGGTTGTCTTTTTTCCATTGGATATTCTTTCCTGTTTTGTCAGAGATTAATTGGCCATACACTTGTGGGTCCAGTTCTGGACTCTCTATTCTATTGCATTGGTCCATGTGTCTGTTTTTGTGCCAATACCATACTGTCTTGATGATGACAGCTTTGTAGTAGAGGCTAAAGTCTGGGATTGTGATGACCCCGGTTTTGGTTTTCTTCTTCAATATTACTTTGGCTATTTGGGGGTTTTGTGGTTCCATATGAATTTTATGATAGTTTGTTCTAGCTTTGAGAAGAATGCTGGTGCAACTTTGATGGGGATGGCATTGAATGTGTAAATTTCTTTGGGTAAGAATGACATTTTAACAATGTTTATTCTTCCGATCCATGATCATGGAATGTTTTTCCATTTCTTTGTGTCTTCTTCAATTTCTTTCATAAGTTTTCTATAGTTTTCAGCATACAGGTCTTTTACATCTTTGGTTAGGTTTATAACTAGGTATTTTATGATTTTTCATGCAATTGTGAATGGAATCTGTTTCTTGATTTCTCTTTCTGTTGCTTCATTTTTGGTGTATAAGAATGCAACCAATTTCTGTACGTTGATTTTGTACCTGACAACTTTACTGAATTCATTTATCAGTTCTGGAAAGCTTCTGGTGGAGTTGATGGGGTTTTCCATGTAGAGTAATATGTCATCTGCGAAAAGTGAAAGTTTGGCTTTATCTTTGATAAGTCTGATGCCTTTTAGATCCGTCCCCTTCAGCGGGCTTGTTCTCCCTAGGGCCAGATGCAGATTTTTGATAGTACAGTACTATATATGTATTTTTTTTCTTATGATTTTCTTATCATTTTCTTTTCTCTGGCTTACTTTATTGTATGAATACATACATAGTTCATATAACATATAAAACCTGTTAGTTGTCTGTTTATATTTAACAGTAAGGCTTCTGGTCAACAGTAGGCTATTGGTAAAGTTTTTGATGTGTCAAAAGTTATACACAAATTTTCATCTGCACAGGGTGATCAGCACCCCCACATAGTTCAGGGATCAACTCTATGTGTAAAGTCAAGAAAATGTCTTCCTTTACACTTTCATTCATTCAGCAGTACAATAAAAGCAGTATTTATTAATTGTCTACTTTATGCTAGATACCCTGTTCACCACAGGGGGTTCCTTGGTGAATGGGACTCACAGTTCCTATAGTCATGGAACTCACAGTCCAATGGGGAGGAATATGATGAAATAAGTAGTTATAATAGAGTGTGCCAAAGGTTTCAATAAAAGGCACATAATGTTTTGTGAGAGACTTCACTTAAGATTTGTTAAAATAAAATATGTATTAGAGTGAAGTAGACAGTTTTCCCTATCTCTGGCCTTCATATTTCCTTAATCTAGAAGGTTGATGCCAATATCATGTTTGAAAGACCAGCACAGAAATCTGCTGTGCAGGAAATGCTATAGACTTCATGGATTGCAAGCCCCAGGAAGATAGGATGTCCCCCTTTTTTCTTCTTTGTATCTCTAGTGCTAAGCACAGTGACTGGCACGTAATATGAGTTTCAATTTCATGAAAGCGTGCAGATGGACATTCACTGACCTAAAGGTTCTTCTCCAAGGTCCACACTGAGTAAGAAAGAAAAAGTATTAATTGCCAGCCTTGTTCTCCTATGAGTTCTACTTTGATACTCTTTAGTTCTGCATGAATAATAACCAAAGAGTGAGCAGCTGAGATGCATTTTAGAGTTTGTAGCAGTTTTTATTCTGGATTTTTAAAATGAAATGGGAAAGTGTGTGTGTGCACACGCGTGTGCATGCCCTTAGTCAGCCTATCAGCCTCTCCATTTGGGCCTTGGTGACAGATACCCTCTGCAGTCTCTTAAGCCATAGCACCCTCCAGCAAATGAGGCCGCCACAGACAGGACGCACAGCGCAAGTGCTGTGCTGCCAGCTGGACTGCAGTGAGGTGCAGTGGAAAGTAGTTTTGTTCACTATAGTCTGATTCTCCATCTGTCTAGGGTGGTCCTTTGTATCTCTCCATCACTGCACTTACATTGCTGGCTCTGATGAACAGGTAAATAGGTTAAATTCCTGGACACAAATACACAACCTACCTTGTTTCCCCCATGAGCTTGTCATCTAGAATACTCCAGAGACTGAAGGAAACTAAGGGACTCAGTTACAGGAGGGAAGCCCTATAAACTTACTAAGGCAGCTCACCTATGAATATTTAATTACTGAAAAGGTGAGGGCTAATCATTCAATAATTTGGCCTGTATGAAGCAATGAGGATGTTCAGGACATGGCCACTGTGTTTTCTGGGCATCTCAGATGTGGCTTGGTCCAGGGGTGGGAGGGCATGTACATCAGCAGGCAAAGGATCTGAATCTGGAATTGGATTCAGTTAATGTGGAAGGTGATCAGTGAGTGCTTAAACCCAGTTTTAGGGAGTAGTAGGAAGCCAGTGTAAGTGGTCAACACAATATATAAGGAGGCAAGTATGCCAAACATTTTACGTGGTGTCCCCGATATGTGCTTCTTTTTCTCCATCACCACCAAGCAGTTCCCTGATACCAGCTGGGTGTCCCCCAATCCAGTGTCAATTCTGCCAGTGTCTACCAGGAGATGGCATCAGTGCCACAGGTTAAGGGTTCAATCCTTTATTCCTCTGTCACCCTTACCCCTCATTCAGACACCAAGTCCAGGTGCTTCTGACCAAGGGGCTATAGATCAGAGGTTCCTACAATCCTCTCCTTGGGTTTAATTCATTTCCTAGAATGACTCCCAGAACTCAGAGAAATATTTACTTCCTGTCTAATGGTTTATTATGAAAAGATACAGCTCAGGACAGCCAGATGGAAGAGATGCACAAACAAGTCATACACAAAGGGTGTGGAGCTTCCTTGTGCTTTCTGGACTGTCACTCCCTCAGTCCTTCCAAATGTTCTCTGAACCCTGTCCTTTGGTTCTCTATAGAGCTTTCCTTACATAGACATGATTGATTAAATCATCAGCTGTTGGTGATTGATTCCATCTCTAGCCACTCTTTCCTCCCCAGAAGTCAGTGGGGTGGGACTGAAATTCCAACTCTCTATCACAAGGTTGGTTCTCTTGGCAACCATCCTCCATCCTTAGGTGATTTCCAAAAGTCTCTGATTTACATAAACTCAAGTGTGACTCCAGGTTTACTATAGAAGATACCATGTGCTGGTAGAGTTCAAAGAAAGGTTGTCTCTAAGAAGAAAATCCCTGCAATCTAGAAGATAGCTACACAGTTTTCATGACATAAATTAGCAGATTACAGGACCCATGAAGACCTATAATCTTGGGTCCAGAAAGCAGAGAAGTTGAAAGTCAGACAAGATGCTAATTATATAAAATTATTAGAAAAATGAATGGAATTTTAAAATATAATTTTCTATGTAAATAATCCAAGATAATTCAGTGTTACATCAGGAGATCATCTTTAACTTAAAAAAATTAGCACTTCTATAAACTTGGCAAATGGTTCTTATTGAGAGCTTAACCTCCTCATATGCATCATTATTTTAACATATAGTATTCAAAATTAATATTGAAGGCAAATTTAGGTAAAATAGGGTTAAATTGCAAACCATAAGTTTTTATTATTTCTTCATTTTTATAGTTCTTGCTCTGGTGTAAGACTTCACTTTTCCATTGCGAGCACCACCTTTCTCAATAGAACACCAGAAGTTATCTTGCTCATTTTTCAGCTAGAAAGGCAAATGGGAGGTTTGTGGAAGGTCCCCAAAAGTTATCCTAGGGGACAAAGGTAAAACTCATTGAAATAAAGCTCCTGGTCCTTTACTTCTACTTAAAGTAGGAAGGTTCAACCTTTATATGTTGAATGTGTTAGATTCTGTATAAAATCTTAATAAAAATTGTTGATACTTTTGGAAGTTCATAAAATGTTGAACTTCAATGACCCCACTCCTGCTCTGACTACTACTTTTTAAAAAGATAGAAATATAAACATTCAAGTTTGCAAAGCATGATTTGAGAGGTCACCTATTACATATTTTCACATGAAGTTAATGTCATAGAGTAGCAGGGAAGAGGCTTAGGAAATAGATCCAGCCACAAATGGTAGGTAGTTCTAGAATTTCTACATAATAGCTTATGTTCCTGTGGAATTTCCTATGTGTCAAACAGTATTCATAGCACCTGAAATACACTCAAATCATTATCACACAGACTATATAGTAGATATTATTATCATATTCGATGTTATTAATTTTCTGTTTCACAAATAAAGGAGAAGAGACACAGGTTAAGTCTTGTTTCTAAAGTCATACGGTTAATAAGATACAGAGCTGGTAATTTCAATTCCTGCAGGCTGCCTTCAGAAGTTGTACGTTTAATCATGTTCTCCTGCCTTGAGGCTGTACTTCAGGAGCAGGAAATTTGTCCTGTACCAGCCACCATAGAAATCCTCATTCGCTTTCTTATGCACACCATTTACTTATTTATTCACTCACTTAGCAGCTATTTATTGAAGTTTTACTATGTGCTACTACACCACTTAGATATCTTTTCTCATTCCTTGATATTTACTTAAATAATTTCATAAAAATCATTTAATTTCAGGGGCGCCTGGGTGGCTCAGTCGGTTGAGCATCCAGCTTCTGCTCAGGTCATGATCCCGTGATTCGTGGGTTTGAGTCCCGTGTTGGACTCTGTGCTGACAGCTCAGAGCCTGGAGCCTGGCTTCAGATTCTGTGTCTCCCTCTCTCTCTGACCCTCCCCTGCTCACGATCTCTATCTCTCTCTCTCTCAAAAATAAATAAAAAACATTAAAAATTCATTTAATTTCAGTAAAAGTCATTCTCTCCTACATATTTAATTTCCTTGGAGAGACACGAAGCACTTGGCAGTGTAAAACCACTATGGACCTGCATCTCCCATGGATTTACTTACTGACAAACAAGTAGGACCTCGCCTTTGTGAAACCCAAATATACAGTGTAGCTCGGGGCTACTCTTCCAGAGTCTTCTACATATAGCCCCCATCGCCTTGTCTACTGATATGAGTGGCCTTGGATATCCTATAGACTCAATGAAAAGACATAATCCTTTCAGTTTTTTGGGAGGGAATGGTGGTATTTTTTATTTGTAACAGTAAAACTATTTGGAGAATGGATACCTCAAAATGTGATTACTCAAAGATCCTCCTTCTCAAAGTTAGATTCACAGAAGCGTAGTTTATGTCCTCAGAGAAATCAATTAATCCACCTTTGTCAAGATGGGTGTCCTTCTGGCTTTCACATTGGGTGCAATCTCATTTTATTATTTTATTAAACCAATAAAAGTATTCCAAGCATTCTCTTGGTAGGGAGCAATAAAAAAAGGCAGCATCCTGTGTTAGATAAAATCTTTCATTATATACGACCAAAATGCCATGTATTTTGCACTGGTGAAATGTATTTGTGCATTTTACACATGTGATGTGAATCATTTTAAAAGCCATAATCACAACACAGCAGATGCTAATAAATTTTCAATCTGTTAGGCTTTGTTTTCTGGAGAATGAATTTGATTTGCTATGCAAATGTTACACGGGTGATTGTGGTTAGCCATGGAGATTATTATGGGAGGTCTTGTATACTAACCACTGGGGTATATTTTTACTATCTGATAATGTTTGCAGAGAAGCCACTTCCCAGGGTGCTGTGCTTCACAGCAATGGGCTCATTCACCTGTCTTAAACCTTCTTAGGATTCTCTTCCAGCTTTGTAATATGTATTAGGACCTATGTACCAGAAGTCTGAATCCTTTGGAGGACAACAAACAATCTTAATCCTGAGCTATCTGCTTTTCTCTCCATTGTTTCATTCCTAATTGTGGACTCTTGGCTGATTCATACGTTGCTCCCTCTTTTAGCAGTTTCAGTTCTAGTAGCTAGTCAGGTAGTTCCTGCTACTTACTTTTCACTCAAAAGCTTCAGATCGTGACCTTGTCTCACATGCTGATAATGGCCCCATAATTTGGCAAATCATAATACAGTCCTCTTTATGCATGTTGAATATAGCCAGGGTTTGAAAGAGGATCAGTGATGAGAGTCCTTCAGAACTGAGGGCTACAGCTAAAAGTAGGTGACTAGGAGTATCCAGGATGTTTGATTCTGGGGAGAGAAAATCCAAGACAAATTAAAAGAAAGCTGTGGGTAAATGCAGAACCCCAAATTTAGATACTTAACCACAGTGTAGAGAGGGACCCAGAAGCTACAAATGAAGTAATATGGGCCAACCTGGAACAGAAGGCACTGCAGCAAAAATCAGAAAATTGGAAAAGTAAAATGATACAACATCAAAACACTATCCCAAATTGTCTCTGAAGACCGTTGCTTAAAGACTTAATGTAACACCAATAAAACTATATCTCCAATTCTCCATATGCCATTGTTTTCATTCTAAGAAGATATTTAAATGTGCTAATTGATTCCTGACAGTGAGTTCCGTCAAATGATGAAAAAAGCATTTTGAAAATGGAAAGTAGAAGAGATTCTTTTTAAAATATAAGATACACTTATTGAAAGGCATTAACATATTAATCACTAGTATGGATTCTTCCAAAGTTTGAGAAAACTTACCTGAATTTTATGGACTTCCCTCCAAACTTTACATAAAAGCATATATATTTCTAATAACCTGCATTTATATACCTAAGATATTGTGCCTTACACATATCCCAGATTGCAGTCTGTAGTGCATTTCATTGATGTTTTACAATTTAATTAGCAGTTCTCCATTTAGGAGACATGTCATACTCAGATTTCCTTTATTATAAACAATGACACAATGAACATCTTTCAATGAATGCAGAATTTAAATAATTGAGTTATTTAGAACCAGTATTGAGAAGTATATTCCTAACAATCCACAACAATGGTTTCATTGTTTTGATTCATTGTACAAACTTGTTTCCCAAAAAGACACAAAAAGTTATACTAGTGCCAGAATTGTGTATGTACCAACTCATGATAACTTTTAATTTTTTTAAAGTAACCTCTTTCCCTAACATGGGGCTCAAACTCCTGACCCCAAGATTAAGAGTCACATGCTCTACTGACTGAGCCAGCCAGGCACCTCTCTAATTTCCTGTCTTAGATGAGCATCCTACACCTAAGTTTTAAAGCATAACAACTTTTCAGTTTAATATGGTGTTAGAGTTGGAAATATTCACAGAGAGAATTTTTCCCAATGTTATTATTTTTTAACTTACACTTTTATTAATTTTTTAAACTTTAAAAATAGTTGTAATAACTGTAACTTTGTTTTTAGCAGGTTTATGTTTACAGGGAAATTAAAAGGAGTGGAAAGTATGGAAAATTCCCATATATTCTGTCACTTGTACCCCCAGTTTTGTCTCTTGTTAACATCTTGCGTTAACATGGTGCACTTTTTATAATTGATGAGGCAATATTGATACATTAATTACCGAAGGTCTGTGGTTTATATTAAAGTTCACTCTTGGTGTTGCACAATCTATGGATTGTGATAAATGAGTGATACATGCATCCGTGATTACAGTATCACTCAGAATAGTTTCACTGCCCTAAAAATCCTCTGCGCTTTAGTCATCCATTCTTCTGAACCTTGAAATCTCTCATCTCTTTATGGTGTCCATACTTTTTTTTCATCCTGAGATATATAGTTGGAACCGTATAGTATGCAGCCTTTTCAGATTGGCTTCTTTCACTTAGCCAAATGCATTTAAGTTTCCTCCATGTCTTTTTCTGGCTGGCTAGCTTATTTCATTCTTATTGCTAATTAATATTCTCCCAGAGGGACATATTGTAGTTTGTTTATCCATTCACCTACTGAGGGCATCATGGTTGTTTCCAATTTTGGCAATTATGAATAGAACTTCTATAAAGATTCCTGTGCAGGTTTTAAGTGGACATAAGTTTTCAACTCATTTTGGTAAATGTTGAGGAGTGTAATAACCAGATCATATGGTAAAAGTGTATTTAATTTTGTAAGAAACTGCCAAATTGCCTTCCAAAGCGGCTTTATTATTTTCCCATTCTCTTATTTTAAAGTTCAAGAAACACTCCTAAGGAAAGCCAGTGATTTATTCAAGGTTATTGAGTGCATCACTACTGGAGCAGAGAATTGAATCCACGTTACCTGACTCCTTGTTCATTGGTCACTTACATCACCAAGTCCATTGGCTTCTCATGAGTTAAATCACTTTGCATACCAAGAAAAGAATGGTACTTCTTAGTGTGTATTTTTATTATTGTGTTGTAAAACATGTCTGCAATGTTTATGTTCCTATACATCAATCAAAAACATATGGTCCTTTTAAAAATGAAGTTTAGACACTGTAGTGGATATTAATGTATTTAATTGCTTGTTTGTTTTGGCTGTTCAGGAAATCTTCCTTTCTAAGAGAACGTTGGTATTCTTTGGCAGTATCTTATTACCATTTGTATCCATTTTGAGTCTGTGGTGGGCAGAATTCTAAACGGCCCCCTGCTGCAATTATCATGATTATGTTACTTTAGATGGTAATAGGGTTTTTGCTCATATAATTAAGGTACTACTCAATAGGCTTTAAAATAGGAAAATAATTTAGGTGCGCCTATTCTAATCACAGTATTCCTTTAGAATTTACCTTCTGCTACCCTCTTCAGCTGGTCAAAAAGTCCAGAGATTGAAAGTGTGATAAGGATTGGATGAATCTTTGCTGGTCTGAAAATGAAGGTGGACACAACATAAGGACTAGAAAATATCATCTCAGGGCTGAAAGTGACCCCTACTTTAGAGACAGCAAGAAAATGGTGACCTCAGTCATCCAACTTCAAGGAACAAAAGTCTGCCAACAATACGAATGAGCTTGGAAACAGATTCTTCCTTAGAGACTCCAGATAAGAGCACAGCCTGGCAGCTGCTTGATTTTGGCCTGGAGAGACCTTATATTGAAAACCCAGTAAACCTGCTGAGATGTCTAACCTATAGATGTGGGTATTGTTTTAAATCGCTGAGGTGTAGTAACTTTTTACACAGCAATAGAAAATTAATACAGATGACAATTTAGGATGACCATCTTCCTCTGGAGAAGCTCACAAGGCCAGATACCCTTTCCTCCACCCTAATACACCCAGAATAGACATAAGATTGAAACTCAATAAACTAGACATTTGCTCTTAGGATTTTGTATTTGGGCCCTTGACTTCAGGATTGAAGGAAGAGTCATAAGCCAGGAGTTATAGGTGAAAAATTGTCATGAGTCTATTCTTGATTCTAGATAATTCCTGTTTTCTCACGGTCTAGCTACTGCAGCAGGCTTCATTCTAGAATTCTAAATGTGAACCTCCAGATATCCATGGGAATGGTAACTTTTTGGATATACTTCCTAGCAATTCCATTTTGCTTAGATTATCAAGTTTTTCTCCTGTTGTCTATATGAAATAAGCCAATTGATAGAAATGCTGAACAAAATATAAACTAATTATTCTCTAAGTCTTTCAATCAAATTCAGCAATGAACCCGAATTCTTTCCAACCTCATCTGCTTAATGGAATATTTCATGGTCTCCTAGTGCCATGCAAATCTCTGTCAGCCCACCCCCATCTGCTTAGTTTCTACCCACTACTTTCTAGTGCTTATGTCTGATGGTCCAAGTCTTAGAGAAATGAGAGTCAGGTATAGTGATAATGTTGGAAGTTTAGGAATAGTGATTTAGTCACTATTTATTATTTTGTTCATGAGTTAGTCTGAGAAGAGTTATCCCTGTTATTTTGGGGGATCATCTATCCCGATAATATAGTTCTACTAAGAGTTATCAATCCCCAGTACCTCTCAATCCTAGTCACACTGTAGGCATGTGACCAAAGCTGAACCAATCATATAACTCAATTTTGTAGTCTTAGGTTTGACTCAGAGATGGACACATGACCCCAAATGAGATAATCAGAATCATTCCCTAGGATTTTTCTCAATGGAGCATATTTAAACCTATGCATTTTATCTTCTTTGAAATGATTGCAAATGGTATATGTTTTAAATTTTGGTTTCTGTATGTTCATTGTTAGTGTATAACAATGTGATTTAGTGTGATTTGTTTTTGTGTGTTGCACTTGTTTGTTCTAGAAGGTTTTTGTAGATTTCTTGGGCTTTTCAAGATAGACAATCATCTGCAAATAAAGGCAATTTTATTTCTTCTTTTTAAATAAATATGCAGGCTTTTTATTCCTTTTTCTTGCTTGATTGCAGAGGCTAAAATTACCAGTATTGTGTTGGATAAGACTGGAGAGAGTGGACATCCTCACCTTGATGGCAGTCTTATAAGGAAAACACAGTCTTTCATCATTGCATCTGATGTATATCTAGGGTGTTTTTAGATGTTCTATCAAACTGGAGTAGTTCCCTTTTATTTCTCACTTGCTAAGATATATGTATAGATAGATATAGATATGTTGATACATATATATAGATATATATTTTTAATAATGAATGAGTATTGGCATAAGTGGATTATTTTAAACCTGGTTCTAGGTTTCTTGCTGAAATTAGAATGTTTTCCTGAATCAGGGATACAAATCTCTCCCCTTTATCTCTGCTTGCCCAATTTCCTGGACTAGGCACTGGATTATGCCTCCAGTATCTAGCATGATCAAAAAACAATCATTTGGTCGTCTTCCAGGCTCTCAGAATTCAAAGATGAGTAAGACATAGGCCTGTTTTTAAGGGACTGATAGTCTAATATTAGGAGGAAATGAGAATGTTATTAGAGGGTAGGCTATAGACAGATGTCATGAGAAAGTGCAGTGGTGGGCACAGCACATTAATGTGGCCCTGAAGGATTAGGATAGGGTTTGGGGGAGTGATCTAGCCAGATTGTGGGAGGAAATGGGAGGAAGATGTCAGTAAGTAAAGGAACACAATTTATATATACAGAATTGGCTTCAAAACAGGTGGAACTAAGATTCAGATTGTGAAAGGGGCATGCAAATGTCTAGATTACAGCAAAAAATAGGTTAAAGTAAAATTGGGGAAGCACTTGATGGCAAAGCATATTTAATAATGAAATTGTCCTATTATTGGAGTTAGAATTAAATAGATCCTGGAGACCTTTAAAACGAAAAGAGATACCTTTTGAATGCTTTAAGTCTAGGCCTACACTGAAAGCTGAGACAGGAATATAATAATACAGTTAGTATTTTAAACAGCTTAAAGCACTTTCATGGACATTATTAGATTGCAAACATACAAAACTTACTGAGCCCTACACAGTTTTTACACTTCCCCTTTCCACATTTCCATCCTGCCATAATCATGACCTCATTTTCAAGAAAAACAAAAATGTCTATAGGCAGCAGGTAAGCAACCTAAAAGGTTACATTCAGCTAAGGTAAACGAGAGGAGATGATATTTCCCACAAAATCATATAACTCAACCTCCTGGGGGCTATTTGGCCATTAGTTCTTAGGTTATTGGAATTTATTTCCTCAACCTAAATACCTGTATCTAAAAAGGGATTTTTTTAACTTAATAATTACTGGCAATAAAGAAAGAAAAAAAAAAGCCCACATTGCCAAACTTGATTTGGGTAATTCTACTGAAGAGAATCTTCAAAATAGTAAGTAAATATGAGACCTTAAAAAGGCATTATCATTTGGCTAATATACTCATTGATGGTCTACTGTGTGGCAGTCATTTTGTGAAGAGCCGTACGAAGTACAGATGAAGCTGACCCTATGTCCTTCCCACAAGTAATGTGAGGTGAAAAGCTAGTATGTATGTAATGCACAGGTATGATACTAGTGGAGAGAGAAAGAGAAGTAATTTATCAGGATGGGGGACTGTTTTACTGCAGAGTGAAGAGGTTTGGGTAAATTCATGGGTGGGGCAAACAACAAGGTTAGAGAATTCAGTTTGGTTCAAATGTAATGTTTAAGAAACGAGTAGGGAGAATAACACCTTTAGTGCCGTGTTGACACACACGTACACTATGTTGATGCTACAGGGGACTTAGTATCCTGTTGATCAAACTTCAAAAGGCAGGTTATTCGCCTACCCTACTCCTGAAGGAATCAAGTCTTTAATCTCTGTCTTGGTTATTTCTTACACAGATGTCTATTTGGTCAATTGGCTGCTGTCATTTTTTAAAATCATACAATGCAAATACTTTGAAAAATATGTGGTTTGTAAGACAATTTTACTTTGCAGTGCTAACTAGCAATCTATATTTGAGTTGAAGTTCCAATAATTAGAAGTGTCTTGATTAACCTTCAGGGCCTCATTCCATTGTGTTGTGTTGAGGTGAAGATGTTTAATAGGCACTGTACTAGGATGCCATTTATCAGTCTCCTAGCTTTCTTCAGCATTTGTCATATACATACCAACCAATATGTAGTCATTTTCTTGGCGATGCATTTTTCATTGTTTACAGTTAATCTCTCCACCTAGATATAAGTAATAACACAATGCCATTTTTATATTTAAATCCTAAGTATGTCTTTCTTATTAGACTTGCTCAGAGACAGTAGGGAGACAGAGATAAGTGAACCAATTACATTTTCTCCCCAGTATTTTAAAATATGTGACCCAAGGAGAGTCAGGCAGTCTGGAAGAAGGCAGAATAGAGACATTATGAGTCAGTGCTGCCTTAAAAAAGCAAAAGCCATGAGTGACTCAAAGCTTAGGAGAGTCAATAGGGCTAATACAGTGTCTACACATCTTCTAGTGCCTAGATTATGTTTTCTTATTCCTAAGAAGCTTTAAGTGTAATGATTATTTCCTCATTTTCATAAATATTCTGCACATAAAACATTGTTCCTTGAGATAAAATTAATGATACCAAAAACTAAGCTAACACTGTTAGACACCGTGTCACTGGGTAGGGCATGTGAACCCTGGAGATGAGATTTTGTCTTCCAGGTAAGGCATTGAAGCAGGCTGGTATTGTGATCATTGTGTCCCAAGAAGAGAAATTATCTGATGCAAAACAGGAAGAAGCCTTGAATGGGGAGGAATTCAGGGGTGTGAGGGCCACAGAAGGGAATCACTATTGGTGGTTTGTTCTCAAGCTGGAAGGTCACCGGAACTCCAAGGTCAGAGATGACCTCATTCCTAGTAGTCAAAAGAGTCTAGGGAAAATGATGAATAAGCAAAGGAAACCACAGGACAGACAGAGAAAAAGGAACTGAAACCAAATAAATAATGACAGAAAGATAGATGATGGATAGATAGATAGATAGACAGACAGACAGACAGACTGACTGGCCAACCTGGGAAGAACAAGAATGGCTCAGAAAAGAAAAAGAAGAAATGGGAAGGGAAAGAGAAGAGATGGATACTTTGTCCTAACTGTGCATTATATCCTATTTTTAGAGACTGTAACTATGCTCAGAGTTCCTCTGCCCTGCCTCCATGCCTCCGTCCCCGTTACCATGCACACACACCAATGATTTGTGCTACTTTGAGTGAATGACTTTTCCTTCTAACAATAGCAATACCACCAACTGCATAAACCTGAACTGAGTCCAGCTTGCTCACTTAGGGTTATATATAAGAGGTTAGGATTTTACCCTGCAAGCAGGCTTCTAGGCTAGTGCTTACTTTTTCCCAACATTTAATTATGGAGAAACTTAGGCATAGCATTTTCAGTAAATACCGTATACCTAACACTTAGGTTGTGCCATTAACATTTTATCATACTTGCTTTATCAAATATCTGTCCATCCCTTTACCCATCCATTAATCTGTCTTATTTTTGATACATTTTGAAATAAATACAGATATCCATATGCTTACACCTAAATGCTTCAGCATACATATCACTATCTAGAGTTTAATATTTATTTATAATTCTGACATAAAATTTACATTAAAAAGTACAGTTTTACGTACCTCTGTGATGTAAACCCTTATCCAGATTAAAATACTATGTTGTTATTCCTTAGACAGTTCTCTCATACCACTTACCAGGCAATCCCTTTCTGTACCCTGCAGAAATAACCAGTGTCTTCATAATTTTTCTCTTTAGATTTTTTTGTCTTCTTCAGAATTTCGTATGAATGAAATCACACAATATATGCTCTTTTATGTAAAGCTTTTTCACTCAGAAAGATGGTTTTGAGAATTATCGATGTTATTGCATGATAATTAATTCCATTTTACTGGTGAGTGAATACACCAGTTTGTTTATCTTTCTCCTGTTGATAGGCATATGAACTGCTTCGGCTTTGAGGGTTTTAGGATTAAAGCTTTCAGGAAAACTCTTCTACAAGTCTTTTTGTGAACGTAGGTTTTTATTTCTCCAAGGTACATACTTAGAAATGGAATTGTACCCCGGGTGTCAGAGGGTAGGTTTACTTTTATAGGAAAATGCTGGATATTTTTTTTAACTAACTACCATTTACATCCCCCACACAGATGCACGCACACAGATGTATGAAAGTTGCCCTTGCTCTGCAATATCACCAGCCTTTAGTGTTGTCCTTCTTTCTAATTTTAGCCATTCTAGTGGATGTATATAATAATATCTCAGTTTTTAATTTTCAGTCACTGAGTACTAATGATGTTGAGAACTTTTTCCTGTGCTTCTTGGTCAATTATATGTTTTCTTTTATGAAATATCTGTGTAAAGTTTTTGTCCATGTTTATCCATTTTTATTGGATTCCCTACTCACTTTTATAATGGAGTCTGGTGATGTACAGAACTTTTAAATGATGACATCTGATTGATCATTTTCATCTTGTACGGTTTTTTCTTTCTTGTTACTGTCTAAAAGACCTTTTCTCACCTGCAAGTTTTGAAAATATTCTGTGTTTCCCTATAAAAGTTTTATTTTAGTTCTGCTCTTATGTTTAGGTCTGGGATTCTTCATAAGTTAAATTATGTGTAAGGTGTAAAGTAGGAATTGCTATTTTTTTAATGAATTCCTTGTTATACCAGTACCATTTCTTGGGGGAAACTATCTTTGTTTGTCTGTCTCTGTTTTCTACATAGGACTCCTCTGTTGCCTTTGTCAGAATGATTTACATCCTTTTATTCTGTTCCACTGACCTACTGCTAATCATAATTTAACCACTGCACTCCTGTGATTACAACAGCATTATAGTAAGTTTCAAAATTAGATAGTGTGAGTCTTTTATTATTTTTTTCATTTTTTGAATCTTTATTCTTTTTCAAGATTGTTTTGTATATTCTTGATTCTTTGTACTTCCAAATAAATTTTAGAATCCACTTCTGAACTTCTATGAAACAATCTGCTGGAATTATTTGGGGAGAATTGACATCTTAACAATCCTGGGTTTTCCAACACATGAACACGTTAGATCTTATTTATATCTTATTGTAGGTGCTCTTTAGTTACACTCAGCAATGTTGTATACATTTCAGTGCATAGCTCCTACATAACTCTTACTGAAAGTATTCGCAATTTTTCTTTAAATGTTGCTATTATAAGTAAAATAATTTTTATTTAAATTTTTTATTATAGTGTATAAAAATTTAATTGATGTTTGTATTGCATTTTTATCCTAAGACTTGCTTAATTCGCTTACTGTTTCTAATAGCTATTTTTCAATACTTAGAATTTTTTATGTAAATAATCATGTCTGACTCATTTGATACAACGAAGCACCATCTTTTTCTGCTTTCAGTAGTCAGGCATTGCTGGAAAGAGAAGAAAGAATATGGCAAGAAATGGAGTTTATAATCATTGGATAGATACTCAAGTTCTTTTCCTCTTTAATTTAATTCTGAATTAGATAACACTAGAAAAAAATCCAGAATTAATGGAAGAAATTCAAGTATCTACTCCCTCTTCATCTAAAGAATCAAACAGACTTCTTATTCACATCTTATAATTTAATAAAGGGAGAAATAGCACCTTCCAAAGCTCCCTTTTCACTTTCATTTCTGAACTCCTGAAAGCCAGTCATGTTCCTAGACTCCCCATTCCAGAGGAGAATTTCTGGCTATATAATCTTGGGTAAATAGCTTTGTTTCCCACTGAATGAAATTTTTCCCTGTATGATAGCAAGAAAAAGTGAACTACAGACATGGGAAATCTAACAATCACCAGTTAGGTGCTGTAGTGTTTTTAAAAAGACACCAGAGGAGCACTTTTGCCAAAGGTCAGTTGCCTGGTCATACCAGTCTACACAGGGTGTCACTACCTTTGTAGGTCCAAATTCATTTGGGCACTGTCCATTGGCCTGCCTGCCTCAGGTACTTATAGTCCAAAGTGTTTCAGACTTTATCAGATTCAGGAATGCTGGTTCATACCGACAGAGGCTCAGAAGAGACCTATGAATAAAACCAGAATAACAATGTCCTAATTTACACTGAGAAATATAAATCTAACACAAATTGAGTTTTATGCCAGCCTGGGCAGTACATTCTCTCCCGATAGACCAGATAAGTAGAAAGATAAATTATTAGAAAGTGTGCCTGATCAGCACAGGATTGAAACAAGGCTGATAAGTCTATATGATGCAAATACTTAATTGCTTCAGTTTAATAGACCCTGATCTATCTCCATAACTGGCATACTCCAGCAGCTTGAATCAGACAGATGATATTTTTAGGCCAGAGAATGTTCTTTCCGGGCAGAGCAAGTCTAATGACTGCTCTCTACCTTCCATTGAAGAATTTCCAGCCTATCTTTACTCATCCTTTCTGTGGTTAGGTTTTTACCTTCCATTAGATTACTGAACTGACTTGGAACAATTCTGTATATACTTGGCATTTTCTTGTTCATACCCATCCTGGGTTGATTTCATGACCTACACATTAGTAAATAATTTGACCTGCCTTGTTTCAATGTTCTTCTTCTCTTTAGTATTGTTTTTATTTGTGTCCAATTGAAAGCAAGGTACACTTAGAATGTCCTGTAAATTCTTACTGAGTCTTCAGATCCTGAGAGGGAGACATTGTTACTGTATTTTCTTTTTACGGACATGAAAACTGAGATTTAGGGAATTTAGCTGATTTTTCCATTGTAAGTTGAAATAAATATATGTACACAGGCATGCATATATGCATACATATATACTTACATATGGATGTGTATACATACTGGGCATACCAGGCATCTGTTGTGTGCGGTATGGCAGAAGTGATGGGGTAATAAACAGCCTATCTTTATTGTCTATCACTTAAGCAATATTATTGTGAAATTTAAACATGCGAGCCATTTTACTCCATTGTGCTGTGTCAATGTTGGGGAGCTTTGTTCCGTCTGGGGCTCATTTTATGTAATGACTTAATGAATATGTGAATGAGCGAATGACTATACATTCAGCATTTCTTCTTCCTATAAATAAAGGAAAAGCAAAGTTGAATAAGTATGTTCAAATTTTTAGAAATTTCAGATGACCAGGGTCCTAGTTGTTGCAACTTTTAATGAATTCCAGCAGCGTTCTGGCATTGTGCAGGATACAGAGGAGATATGACCCAGACTAACAGACACACCATCAAAGTGGGACAAAGGCCATCAAGATAACAGAAGGAGAAGGTGAATAACTTGTTCCAAGAGGAAACAGCTGGAGCTGGTTTCTGAATGCTAAACAGTTTTGAGTTTCTCTTTGATTCAAGAAAGCCAGATCTTCACAACTTCGACTTTGAGATGTGTTCTGAACATCCATAAGACCCCCAAACTGAGTTGGGAATCTCCTGTGGAGAGGTTTCCTTGGGTTATTTTCTTAACTCCTCTCTTCTGCATTGGTTTGTCGATGTAAGAGAAATGGCCTTTGTCTGATATCTTCTTCTCTGATCCCAGCACAATGCTAGAGGGGCAAAGGTCTTGCAACATATAAAGGGAAAATATAAGACAGACTGACTGGTAAGATGTTTCAGTTTAAAACAACATCAGTAGGTTCCATTTATTTGGTTCTTAATATATACTAGATACTGTGATAAGCAATTAAATTGTGTGGCTTATTTTAACATTAAGTCAGCTGGGGTTGCGTGGGCTATCATAACTGACATGTTACAGGTGAGAACACTGAGGCCCAGAGAGGATTTACCCAAATCAAGTAACCTCTCATCAATAATTTAAATATACTCATGGAAAGTTCTTAAAACTCCAAGGACTTACCTGCTCCCCACACTGGTAAGGGCCTACAGGTTGTGGTTGCCACAAAAGCTTTCTTCCTGGCTCTAGCCTAATATAACTGTCCCTTTCCCCTGTATCCTCTAAAATATCTCTTTTATGTCTTTTGAGTCTATTAGAGATTAAACATTTAATGTTGTTTTAGGTGTCAAAACATGTACTTCTGCACTAGATTGTCTTCTTGAAGTCAAGGATAATCTCTTTTTTAATATTTGTTTATTTTTGAGAGAGAGAGAGAGAGAGAGAGAGAGAGAGAGAGAGAGAGAGAGAGAGAGCATGGGGGAGGGGCAGAGGGAACCAGAGACACAGAATCTGACTCTGAGGTGGGGCTCAAACTTACAGAGATCTTGACCTGAGCTGAAGTCAGATGCTTAACTGACCAGCCACCCAGGTGCTCCAAAGCTAATTATTAAACCTGTTTGTCCCACCATGACTGCATAAGACCTTATTCCAGGCAATCTTTAGCAAGCGTTGGCTGAATTGTAGGTCATCTGAATGCCTGACTTGGATTAAGTAGTACATAAGCTAATATGAAAATGCCACAGGTTACCCGTTTCATGAATTTTGCTAAGATTATGGATCAGAGATATGTCCTAGTTCATAAGTAGGGAAACCTTTCTAATCTCTATTATAAACAAAAACACAGGAGCAAGTATTTCACATCTACTATACTCTTATTATTTTGTTATACAGTATAGGAGGGCAGAATTACTCTCCTGAAAGAATTTATAGTCTTACAGAAAAGAGTAGAAAACCACACTTCGTGAAGAATAGAAATGTGTGTCTTTATATGTTCAGGGCCAATCAAATGGTGTGTCCTAGACAAATGCTTATTACAAGTTTGTTGACTGACATTAAAAAACAGAGGAGAGTGATATCATCAAGGTGACCAAATAAGGCATCCCTACCTCTTTCTCTTTTTTGTTTTCTAATGCAAAACACATTCACCTTTTGTAGTACAAATTTGCCTTCCACAATCATACTTCAGTGTTGGTTGATGGGGTTGACAGATTGGGATTCAGGTGGGGGGTTGTGCAGTACAGAGTCCTTTCAAGGAGGCAGTACTCATGTGGCCAACTCCCATGTAGCCCTGGTCATAGCTACAGACCTGGAAACAGCTCTGTACCCCTGAAGACTTACTACAGCCTGTTCGGCTTTGGTTCTGTTACCAGTACCATACTTCAAGGGACCCAGGAGGAGTCATGCCCACAAACGCATCAGGTGTGGCATACAGACCTCCATCCTAGCTGTGGACCCTGATGTTGCCTGTGACGTGCCCAGCTGCCCCTAGAAATAAGACCGCCAAACTTGATCAGACTATAGATAAATAAAGGTCCCTGTAACTGGGCTCTAGCTTGGTAAAGCCACAATCTATGACTGTCTTGTGACACAGGGGCCAGGAGAAGCTCCTATCTGTACCCATGGAGATCCTGAAAAGGTCTCATATGAACCTCCAGCCCCATTATAGCCTCAGTTTGCCTAAGGGCAAAACATCCCATCTAGATGTCTGTGCTTTAGGAGATCTTGAAAGGGCCCTATGCTTAGCTCCTGCCCTTCCAGCCCAGTCAGTGAACAATATTGCAGGCCCAGGGAACTAGCAGGAAATATTCCATGTATATATCCAGATATCTTGAGAATGCCCTATATACTCAGTTCCAGTCCCTCCTAGCTGCAGTTCGTGAACAGTCCAACCATCACAGAGAGCGGGTGGCATATACTCACGTCTACTTCAGATAATCCTGAAATGGCCTGTACTCAGCTGCAGCCCCTGCAGCCATGGACAGGGACCAGTCCAGCCCACCCAGGGACCTGAGGGATGACATGCCCATCCATGCCTCCAGGGCCACATCTGCAAATTTCCAGCTTGGTTTTGGAAGTTGAAAGGGCCCTGGAGCTCTGTGCAAGCCCTGCTTGGCTCACAATCCTGCCCACCCTGGGATGCTTCCAGTAATCAGACAGCTGCCCTCTCAGGAACATGGTGGGAGCCACACCCACCTGCACACCTGGTAATAGGACTGCCGTCCCAACTGTGGACCCAACTTGTCCCAGACCCCATCAAAGTCTCAGAATCCCATCCACCAAGAACCACATAGGATCCATACCTGAGTCCCTGGTAACAAGCCCACCAACCACAGATCCCAGTGCAGACCCAGTGACACATTTGTAACCATTCCAATCCAGTGCAACTGCAATTCTGCTGTAAATCCCATCAACCTGGAGATAGACATGCGGTCTTTACCTGCTGAGATCAGTCAGTAAAGGCTAGAAGCAGTGTTTGAATACAGATGTAAAAGAAACAAAAAAACAAACAAAAAAAACCCGCCTGAGGCTGGAGAATATTAGCAATAGAACTAAAAACATATGTGTATATGTGTGTATCAAATTATTTTGTAGAACAGAAAAACTTGAATTTACACAATATTGTATGTCAATTACATCTCAATAAAGTTAGTGGGGAAAGAGTATGAGTCATAAACTTCACACAACAGACTCAATTCCAGATCTTGGAAAGAGCCTTTGTAAGCTTGACTTCCTTAGGTTGCAACGGACAGAAAACCCTGCTCAGCCTTCTGTTTGGAGCTGTCCTTCTCTCCCTCTCAACCCCATTTGAATTAATCTACTTTACATCTCTCTAAATCCAGAGGGTTCATTTCCTTTGACTTGGAAGGTCCTGTTTCCCAGAATCAGATTTTCTTTCAGAAGGCTGGTGCCTCCTAAGGAATTAACATGCAAGAAACAGGAGTACGGAGAAAGTCAGCTGACATAAAAATGTCACTCTACAAAATGGGCTGATTAAATAGTAAAAGGTCATTAATTCGGATTCTGTTAGAATTCAGTCTAAGCTAGAATGAACTTTACTTTCCTGTGCCTATGAACACATGATTTGGTAAGAGACATAGTGTGGTGATGTTAGAGGAATATATAGTTTAAAAATTGACAAGATGCTTCCAATTATGCTTTACCTGCAATAATCATAATGCCACCAGTAATTCATTCATATATTTTTACTGAATCATATTCCCTAAAAACCGTCAATAGCTGGAACCTTATTTATCTATTTGTTTATTTATATATACACTGTCTGGTTCCAAAAGAAATTTGAAGCGGACAACGTTTTTTTAGCCCATTCAATTGAGCACCATATTTGTTACAAAGAACACCTGCATGTCTCTCAGGTCACACAGCAAAGTCATCTGAAGTGGGTAGGAGAGTGTTTTTAGGGCCCATTTCATAAGTGCAGAAACTGAGGCTCATATACCTTGGTGACTTGTCTAAGATAATGATATGGATGGTCAGTGGGCAATGTGGACAAGGGGCCTGGTGAGGGCCACAGTCTGGAAACATCTCTATTGCACTGGTGCTTCCCATATTTAGTATACATGCTTGAAAATAAAGGTCTGCCTTCCAAAAACGATACCAAAAAGATGGCAACTTTAATTCAGATGCCTCAATATTCCAAATAATTTATCTGAAAGTTAGGACCCTGGCCTTGCGTAGGCATGGCATTGAATCACAGAGATGAGGCAGGACACTCAGGGTCAGGGTGGTCAGGCATGGGCGTCAGTGAAAGGTCGAACCTAGAACTGGTCACAACATCTCTCATTTCAATTCCCTCCTCCTCAGGAGCCACCTAGGCAGCGGGCGCCTGGTCATCCAAGCTCTTCTTAAACTATGAAAGGAGCTGCTGCAGCCTCCCACCAGCTGGACCCCTCCGTGGGTCCAGTGCTTAATCCACTGGAATTAACCCTTCCTACTTCCAGTGGAGGTTCCCCCCGCCTGCCCCACCCTCCCCACCTCAGCCACAGAGGTTTAATCACATCACCTACTTCTGCTTAAATCCTTCTATCTCTTTGTATTGGGTTATAAAACACAATAAAATTCCCTTAGCTTGGAATGTGAAATCCTTGAGGGTCTTGTCCCCGATAGCTTCCTTTCCCGTGCTTCTCCCCAGATGCCATTTACACCTTTAATGTGGGTATTTCATTATTCTTCGGGCATTTTACATTCCTTCATCATCCTGTATTTGTCTTTACGACTTCTCTTCTGTAACTTGAATGTGCTTTTCCCTTATCCCACTTTTTAAGTGCAAAATCTCTTTGCAACCTTTAGGATGCAGTTGAAATGGCATTCTTAAATTTATGGAAAACTTTACTGACTCTCCAGGCAACATCACAAACTACTCATTGTGTTCATAGAAAAAAAATTAATGAGGCATCATTCATCATTTACTATGGATTTGTTTACAGGTGTCTCTTATCTTGCAACTATGCATAAAGAAGATTGATGTAAGAAACTAGTCAGACATGTATTCAAAATGTAGGCATAAGTGTTTCCATTCTTTGTATAAGTGAAGAATAAAACAACAGTATACCCACAACTTGGACAGTGGTTCAATAAAATCTTTCTTTCTAACCATAACTTAATCCTTACAACTTTTACCTGGTCTCATACCCTTTAAATCCATTTAAATGGTGGTGACTTCTAAATGTAGGCCTCCAGCTTGAATCTTTCCTCTCCATCCAGCTGCTTCTTTGAGATCTCTATGTAGAGATGCCATCTACATCTCAAACTTAACATGATCAAGAGTGAATTCCTGACAGTCACTCCTAAACTGGTTCCCCTAGTACTCTTCCCTGTCTTAGTTGATGGTAACTCTCTTCTCTAGTCGCTCAGGCCAAATACCTATGGGCCCTTGACAGCTTTCATGCTCCAACTCCTCATACCAATCTACTGGCAGATCATTCACCAATACCGTCAAAATACATCCCAACGTGATCCTTTCTCACTACTTCCAGGGCCATCACACTCACCCAAGATATTCCTTACCTTGATAAATGCAACAGCCTCTGAAAATGGTTTTCCAAATTCTGTCCCTGCACCCTTCTCTTTTCAACCCACTGAGACATCCCTTAAAAATAGAATCCAGATCTGTCCTTTCTCTGCTCCAAATTCTCAAAAACCTCCCATCTTACATGAAAATTTAAGTCCTTCTGATGGCCTACCAGGCCCAGGCCCACGTAATCTGACCATGCATTCCATCTCTGACATATCCCTGTATCCTTCCCTCTGTTTAATTGGCTCCAGTCAGTCCTTTTTGTTACCAAAACCTGCCAGACTCACTTTTGCACCATATTTGCACTTGACATTCCCCCTGCCTGTACTGTTGTGTTCTTCCCCAGGTATCTGCAGAGCTCACTCCCTCACTTAGTTTTTGTCTGAAATTCACCATCTGTGTGGTTTGCAGTCTCAGCTCTTGATGTTTCCATATCCCTTTACATGATTCAGTTTTCATCTTGCTGTGTAATACACTATCAATTTTATTTTTTATCTTCTTCATTGCCTTTCTGTGCACTAGAAACTATGTTCCCTAAATTCAGGAATTTTTGTCTGATTTCTCTCTCTATTCCCAGCATTTCAAATAATGTTGAAATAAGAAATAATTGTCAAAAGAAAAAAGGAAGGGAGGAGGGAAGGAAGGGAGGAAAATGCATATATTATATTTATCATTATGAGGTCATTCATAAGAATGAGGCTGATCTATACTTATAATAAGGAAATATTTCCAAAATATTATATAGGGGGAAACTAGATTTCAGAAAGGCATGCACAATATTATTTCATTTTCTTAAGGTAAACGATTTTATAAGGTTGAAGATATATAAACTAAGGGCCAAGAAGGGCATATGCCAGTAAATAGTGGTTGTCTCTGGAGGTGGTATAAAATGACATTTACTATCTTTGTTTTGCATTTCTCTATAATTTGCATTTAAAAAATGTACGTATTAAAATTTTAACAGTGGAAATTTGATATTCAATGATGGCATAGATACATATTTTTTGCACACTGAAAGCTGTTTATAATATACTCGTCATGTTGAAGAGCAGTTTAAAGAATAGTAATAATGTAAGCGTTAATGTTTAATTTGGAAACCACAGCACCCCTCCAATTAAATGCATTTTTTCTTTATTTGTTGCCAAAACACATTTGGCCAAAAAACCTAACCTGAGCTGACATGAGTTTATTTTTAGACTTTAGCACCACATTATGTGAATATTCATAATTTTTACTAATTCTGCCCTAGACCTGCTGTGGGGGTGATATGTCATATAATAAATATGCTCCAAATTAACTTTCTAAAATCTAAACAAATTTTGAAACACATCCAACCTCAAGATTTTTTTACATATGGCATTTTGGATATATTTTATATATCTTCACACCAAAACTACTATTTTTGCTTGGTACAATTTTGATTAAAGTTGGATTTTTTATGTTTTTGCTCAGTGGAATCTTTTACTTTTTTTTTTTTTTTTTTTTGCTTTCTACAAGAAACTTCCTGTGCAACAAGTCTACAAAAAACTTCTTGGGTAATATATAAAATGACATGTAAATTAAAGTAAAACTTTAGGTAGTATCTAACAGACATGGAAAAAAGCATTTTACTATTGAGAGGGCTATTGCCTTAGGTAAGTGTTGCTTTGTGTGTTGGCTCTTGAAACTAACCAACCCTAAGATTTTGTTGACTCAGTCTCTAGGTAAGAAAAAGGTAACATGTTAGATTACACAAACATGGGTAAATTTGGATGAGATAGATATATGGGAGAGGACAGATTCCAAAAATAACCTGGGACAGGTCCTGCCCAGGGACAGTTTCAATACTGCCCTGTTGAGAAATGCACGCTCGTGGTGGTTCTGTACTTCTTAAGCATAGGGCAAAAGCATTTTCCCTATCCCAACATTGAGGGCTGATTTCCACTAAAGACAGGAGGGAGTGCTGACGATATTAATAGAAGGAGCATGTTCTTTTCCTGTTCAGCTATTTAAAGAAATGTTCAAGCTGCAAGGTGTGCTGATTTATGCAGCTTATCTTCTTCAACCCAGATAGAGCTCACTGCTTCTCCCTCCCATTACATCTCCCACTTAATGGATCTGGAACTGACTTTCGTTTTGTGATATAAAATTTACAAGAAAGAGGGTGTGTGGGGGGGGCACTGTTATTGTTTCTAGGTGCTGCTGATCACACTTGTGTGGGGTATGAACGCCCTTAATTGGGTTCTTGGCTATAAATGCCTCGTAAACAAATTTAGAAGACAATCAGGCGGTATTAAAGGAGAGGTGGGAAATTATTGTCACCAACTAGGTGACCTTAGATTGTAATAAAAATGATTCTACATGGGAATTAGAAATACAACTAGCTTCTGAGGAATGGCTTAGAAATGTGGCCAGCTAAAATGTAACAGAATTATATCCCAGAATGAATGCAGCATACAGTTTGGACTTGGGATTTTTAAAGAATAGTCTTGCATCTGTTTTTGACACCCTTCCTAGCCTGCAAGGCATAGTTCAATAATTGTTTCCTCATTAAAGCCTTTCCAAATTCCTACCACTGAGAATTAACTTCCCCTTTTGTTTTATGCATCTTTTAGACTATTATAATTTCCCCACTTTTGACTCTAAAATGATAGTGTTTATAATGGAGCTTCTTAAACTTTAGTTGTTTGCACAATTTTTTGAGATATTTAGCCAAATATTTGTGCTGTCCATGTTTTATTTAATATTCTCATTATATTTACTAACTTTTAAAAACCTTTCTTCTTTAACCTCATCCTAAGTAATAAGATCTATGAAAATAAAATGTTACTGGAATTATACACATGCATATATATGTACATATATTTGAAAGCTTATCAAAATAAATCTATAACTATCAAAATTTTAAAATATTTTTAATGTATCACTTCAAATCACTTAGAATATCATCAGTAGTTCAGATATTATGTACTAAATTCATACCAATCTTTGGAAAATACTGTCCCATCTACACTGTTAAATCTTTGGGTCTAGGAACCATGTTTACACAATGCAATGTATTCACTATTTTTCACTAAGCACCTGATCTATGGAAGATAATATGCTAGGACACACAAATCTCAATTATAAAGACAAATGATATTTTAGTATTGTAACATTTTGATATAGTTCTTTTTATAAATCTAATTATTTCTTTTTTTATGATTTACATCCAAGTTAGTTATCACATTGTGCAAAAAATAATTTTAGTAGTAGCCCCTTACCCATGTAGCCCATCCCCCTCCCAAAACCCCTCCATCAACCCTTTGTTCTCTACATTTAAGAGTCTTTTATGTTTTGTCCCTCTCCCTGATTTTATATTGTTTTTGCTTCCCTTACCTTATGTTCATCTGTTTTGTATCTTAACATCCTCATATGAGTGAAATTATATATTTGTCTTACTCTGACTGACTAATTTCGCTTAGCAGGTATTAACCTCTGGTTCCATCCACATAGTTGCAAATGGCAAGATTTCATTCTTTTTTATTGTCGATAAATACTCCATTGTATATCTTTATCACGTCTCCTTTATCCATTTACCCATTGATGGACATTTGGGCTCTTTCCATACTTTGGCTATTGTCGATGGTGCTGCTATAAACATTAGGGTGCATTGGGGTGTCCCTTCAAAACAACATAACTGTATCCCTTGGATAAAAGCCTAGTAGTTCAATTGCTGGGTTGTAGGGTAGTTCTATTTTTAATTTTTTGAGGAACCTTCATACTGTCTTCCAGAGTGGCTGCACCAGATTGCATTCTCACCAGCAGTGCAACAGAGATCCCCTTTCTCTCCATCCTTGCCAACATCATTTGTCGCCTGAGTCGTTAATGTTAGCCATTCTGACAGGTTTGATTTGTATTTCCTGGATGATGAGTGACGTTGAGCATTTTTTCATGTGTCTGTTAGCCATCTGGATGTCTTCTTTGGAAAAGTGGCTATTCATGTCTTTTACCCATTTCTTCACTGGGTTATTTGTTTTTTCGGGTGTTACTTTGATAAGTTCTCTCTAGATTTTGGATACTAACCCTTTATCTGATATGTTGTTTGCAAGTATCTTCTCCCATTCTGTCGGTTGCCTTTTAGTTTTGCTGATTGTTTCCCTCACTGTGCATAAGGTTTTTATTTTGATGAGGTCCCAATAGTTCATTTTTACTTTTGTTTCCCTTGCCTCTGGAGGGCAAGTAAGAGTAAGAAGTTGCTGCATCCAAGGTCAAAGAGGGGTTTTTTTCTGCTTTCTCTCGAGGATTTTGATAGCTTCCTGTCTTACGTTTAGGCCTTTCATCTATTTTGAGTTTATTTTTGTGTGTGGTGTAAGAAAGTTGTCCAGGCTTATTTTTCTTCACTGCCCAGTTGTCCCACTACCATTTGGTGAAGAGACTGTCTTTATTCCATTGGATATTCTTTCCAATGTCAAAAATGATTTGGCCATACATTTGTGGGTCCATTTCTGGGTTCTCTATTCTGTTCTGTTGATCTGAGTGTCTGTTTTTGTGCCAGTACCATACTGTCTTGATGATTACAGCTTCATAATACACTTTGAAGTCCGGGATTGTGATGCCTCCAACTTTGGTTTTCCTTTTCAAGATTGTTTTGGCTGTAGTTCCAAAATATAAAATATTAAAAATAAAAATGAGTGCCAAGATTCCACGATGCAAAAAATATAAAGACAGCATGGATTACAAACAGAAATGATGACGTCTGATGCAGGGACTTATTTAGACTATAGAAGGTAATGTATTATGTGTCTGGTTTGTTTTCCTCTAAACCCCTTGCTTTCTCATTTTGCTCTACAGTTATGGAATCCTTATTTTTATATCCTTTTGTTTTCCTGATGGAACGTTTCTAGAGGAACACTTTAGGTCCCTTTCCACAGCTGGATCTTCCCCAAAGGAGAAAGAGTCACACTTGAGTAATGGTGAAGAGTCCACACGTAGGAGCAACTTGGAACATCATGCCTCCAGGTCCCCTGTGGGTTAAGTGTCCAGTCCCCAAAGAAACATGTTTGACAATCCTGCCTTTACCCTAATAAACCTGTACATCCCCCCCCATCCTAACTTTCGGGCCTATTGCCTCAATTACTTATGAACTTAAGGGAGAGAAAAACGTGCTATCAATTGACCTCCTTAAACCATAACACAATAGTGCTTTCCTATTTTTAAGTGTTTTGCAAACTCTAAAACATTATATTAAGCATCTTGTTATATTTATCACTTATAATACAAATTCACTGCTTTTCTTACTAATTATTTTATCTAAAATATGTACAAATACATATTTTACTTAATTCCTGAGTAACTATATAAAATTATATAAAATAAAAATAAAAAAATATATAAAATATATAAACTATGTAAAAACACATATTTAGCTTAGTTCCTGAGAAACAAAAGACACTCAAAGACATATTATTTTGTTTTTTTCATGCCCTCCTCCTACCCCTACCTCTTAATTACTGGTGACATAATATCTAGTGTTTTCTATCCTTGGCCCAGAGCTGCTGACACCATCCCTCTCCCTTCATCTCCTGGCCCTCAAGTAAAACATCAAGTTTAGCATGGTAATGTAATGAAGGTCATATTCTGCCTTCAGTCATCAGTGTGCAAATGCTGTATGACTAATGAGACAGTCTTAACAGAGTCTCCTAAACTGTATCCTCCAACCAGGCTAGAGAGGCACGGTTTCCTCAGCCCCTTTATGACAGGAATGGAAATTGTTCTCCCCTTTGGGCTTCTGGCAGAGTCAGAGAAGTAAATAGAATCGCTGTTATAATCATGGGCATCTTCAGAACATGTGTTCTTAGAAGACTAAGTTTCATTCTCCCCTACCTCTCTCCTCAGCTACATTGTTTCTTCCTTTCCGTTTGCTGGACAAGGGTATCTGGATGGGAAGTGCCAAGCAGACACAGTAGCCTCAGAATACAGGTGGATATTAATAAAGAACAGGGTTGGGGCGCCTGGGTGGCTCAGTCGGTTGAGTGTCCGGCTTAGACTTAGGTCATGATCTCACGGTTTGGGGTTTGAGCCCTGCGTCGAGCTCTGTGCTGACAGCTAGCTCAGAGCCTGGAGCCTGCTTCCGATTATGTATCTCCCTCTCTCTCTGACCCTCCCCTGCTCACTCTGTCTCTCTCTGTCTCTCAAAAATAAATAAAAAACATAAAAAAAAGAACAGGGAAGCCATTGCAGTGTGAGTGGAAAGGAGCCACTAGAGTCAGGATACTGGGACAAGGTTGCAGTTCATCTGTGGTTGGGGGTTTAACTCCCTTCATCTCCTGAACCATAGGTCTGTGTTGTCTGCTTTCTGCAGGGTATTTTTTAACCTTTTGTATTTTTTTTCCATGTACTAGAGATTATGGTAATGACTACATGATAGGGTTCAAGGAAGAATTAGGTGAGACCAAGCAGTTTGGATGGCTCACAGCTAGCATAATGCAATGCTGAGAATAAGTAGTAAATAAATATTAGTTCTTTTCAATATTTTAATATCAGAGACCTGATCCTTCTGTGACTAATCATGGGCATCATTTTTCCTACACTTATCTTTAAGCTACATCATTGGTCTGATCATAACAATTGTATAACTTCATTATTTCTCTCTTGCACTACTGGAGAAAAGCAAGCAAGCAAACAAACTTTAAACAGTTTCCTGCTGCTTCCTCTTTTGCCTTTCCCCCAGCCATTATCTCCAAAGTACTGTGGGACTGATCTTTCAGAAAAGTGTGTATCTCACCATGGCGCTCTCCTGCTTTCAATCCCTCAGTTCTTTTCCACTGTTATTAAAATAACAAACACAATCCTCAACGTGGCATAAAATGTCCTATATGATCCAGCTCCTCCCCTCATGCCACCTTTCTTGCACTTCTTCTTTGACATCTAGTCATGCTTGTTTTTCCTTCTTGGGAGTCTCACTTCTTTCTGTTTTAGGGCCTTTGCATGTGCTCTTCACGAAACTTTCTGTATTTAATGCCCCTGTGTGCTTCACATCCATTAGATATCACTTCCTCCAGGAAGACCTTCTTGACACCCCCCTGTCCCCCATAGATAATAATGAGTCCCTTTTTTGTATGATTTTTTTAATTGCATGTGTTTTTGTTTCTTTGAGTACTTAAGAACTTATATATTGCTGTGATTACTTTGACTGCCTTCAGTCCCTCTCCATGAGAGTGTGTATCTTGTCTATTGAGCATACTTCCCTGAAATTGTTTGGAAGGCACTGAATTACTATTTTGATAAGGCACTGGGCTGTAGCTTCATTATACTGGTAAGAACAGATACTACGTTTGATCTTAGCCAAAAGGCCAAGAAATGATTATAGCTTCATTATAAATATTTTGAAAAATTGATACTAAAATGTCTTAAATCATCTGCTTATGGTTGTCCAGTTGTCCAGATATCAAATCATCAACTACTGGGATGTTACATTTATAGCAGTGTAAAAAAAGAAAAGAAAAGAATATTTTTAAGGAAGAGAGCTCAAAATCAGAATGCAGTTGGGCCAGCGCTGGCAAAGAGTTGGGAGGAATGTTCTGCACCTGCTCTCCCCGCTTTGAAGTCATTTCTACTCAATCCTAACATTTTTCCATTAAGCACAGATAGGTCCTTCTAGTACAACTCTCCAACAACTGGTTGAAACCTATTGGCCAATCCTAGCATATATTTGAGTTGGATGATTTCTTTTTTTTAATGTTTTATTTATTTTTGAGAGAGAGATCGTGAGTGGGAGAAAGGCAGAGAGAGAGAGAGAGAGAGAGAGAGAGAGAGAGAAAGAGGGAGACACAGAATCAGAAGGAGGCTCCAGGCTCTAAGCTGTCAGCACAAAGCTCGATGCGGGGCTTCAACCCACGAACTGTGAGATCATGACCTGAGCCAAAGTTGGATGCTTAACCGACTGAGCCACCCAAGGGCCCCCTGGAAGATTTCTTTACTGGTGAACTATGATGAAAATTATACTCTCAATGTTGCAGTAGAAGCAGAAAATGAATGGTGTAGCTTTTTTCAGATGTGTTTTGGATTCCTCTGATTTTTCTGAAGGTCCCTCAAACCAATATTATCTAGAACAGCCATGAATATATAACTAAAATTGGATATGTAATTGAATAAATTAACAGGAATGAATGAATGAATGAGTGAATGAATGCATGAATATAATTGACTCATATGGGAATAACAACAGTTCTATGCTTAATTTTGATATGACGTCCAAAATGCCAGGTGGTAGCAGCATCTCTATCCCCTGTTTTATTCCAAAGTGAGTTGAGGGTCTGACCATATGTGCAAGACCATATGAAACAAGACATGAAAGATAGATCATTCAAGCTTCCCCTTTCTGAGAGGGAGCTTTTTTTCTTTTGCCAGGATCCTGTTCCAGTTCAGATTCCCTGAGCATTTTCAATATCATGGTGTAACAATGAACATGAGAGAAATTCAATATGATGTATGTTACTTGGCCTTCTTGGACTGCCCAGGCCACTCGGACTCCAGGCAAACTAGACTCTCCCAGCCACCGTACTTTATTCCATGTTCTATTAGGATTTGCCTCCTGCCATCCAACAGAAACACTTCTGATCCACAGCTGAGCTCCGCAATCTTTTTTGACAGCTTATCCACTACTCGGGTTTAATCGGCCCCAGGTAGATCAAAAAGAATTGATATGAATTTTTTGATTGGGTGCCTCTCTTTTTTCTCTCCATCTCTTTACCATTCGGTAGCTGAAGGGGATCCATCATGATAATTTCCCGTTATTAGGTTTGAAGTGTTTTGAATGTGAAATGCCTTTTCACTTAGAAAGAATTGATGCCTATAACTTGTAATGTGTTAGCAGTTTGGTGGAGTGCTTGACAGCCCAAACTGCATTACAGGTAGCTAATCCCCGTGGCTGAGCTCCATTAAAGAATAGATCGTATCTGTTAATACAGTGGTAGAGTGTGGGTCATTGTGCTGAAAGGCAGTCTAGCTGCTGGGAGAAAGATTATTATGTGACTTTATTCTATTTTAAACTTGGAGAATGTATGGTAGATATACTAGTCATGATTGATTAAAGATACCAGAGGGGATTTTATGACTCTCCTGGTATGTGCCAGGTTTATAATTCCCACCGGGAAGAAAAATGTCCCCCATGGCTGAAATGAGACCAATAGCAAATATCAAGCTATGGACAGCTGCCTAGCTCCTGTACGCTCTTCACTGTGACTTCTCCCATATTTCATACAGTTCTTTGGAAAAGATGAGAGCTCGCTGCCCTGTGATTCGTAATGTTTATTGAAAGTGCCCCATAAAAGAAAAGTTGCTGGTCCAATATTATGGCCCTGATTCAAAGTGGGTTATTCATTTTTTTTTTCTGCTAGACCAGGAAAAGTAAGTACATTTCAATTCATGTGCAATATCTTATCAATAGGTAGTGAGAATCTTGTGGCCCTTTATTAAAGCCTAAGAACTGTGACAGTGAGAGTGTGCCATGATTCACCAACAATGACCACCATGGGCCCACATGGGAGAGTAGAGGCCAGTGTAGCACAAATCTGTCATTTCTGATACAGACAAACTCAAGCACAGTTTGACAACCATAATCTTTGGAGCAATTGCGAATATAGTCAAGTTTATGGTTCTTGCTGATTCATGCAATCTATAGAAAGGTGCTATCCACTAAATATTTGTGTTTCTTTCAAATTCATATTCAGATTCAAATCTTCAATGTGATGGTATTTGGAGATGGATTGCCTGGGAAGTGATTAGGCCATGAGGGTGGCACCTTCCGGAATGGAATTAATGTCTTTATCAAAGAGACCCCAGAGAATTCCTCAACCCTTAAACCATGTGAGGGCAAAGACAGAAGACGAGCTGCGACAGGAACTGGGCCCTCACTAGACACTGAATCTTCCAGCATCTTGATCTTGTACTTCCTAGTTACAAAACTGTTAGAAATAAATGCTTCTGGATTGAGCCACAATCTATTGGTATTTTTGTTACAGCAGCAGCCTAACAGACTAACATAGAAGGCCAGCCAATTAGAATATCTGAAGTCTGGATTATCTGATAGCACTCATTTTAGTGTATGAAATTTACTTTTTAATACACATAGCATTTTTAATGGAGCTTCATTAAAAATAGCCCATTCATCAATTTTATTGAATAAACATCACCGAGCAGCCATTTGTATAGTAACTTTCAAATTCCATAAGAGAAATGAGTCCTGACCAGATGCCTAGCCTTAAAGAATATTCATGTCATGGCAAAAGATGTGTGGAACAGTTCACTAACCAGTCCAGTGGGATTCAGATAGCAAAATGTGAGTAATCTATGGTTTCATGAGCTGCTTTACTATGTAACACACACAAAATGACTTCAAAGTCAGCTCAGAGTTCCTTCAGGTCGAATAGATGTTTCTCAAATTCCATTTAGTACTTACTTCTTATGAACCAGTGACTATACCTAACAATCTATCTAATGCACATCCTCATTTATAGGGAAACTTTGGTCAGTGGAGATTATTATATGTATCAAAGGTTGCTCATATTTTTCAACCATTTTTTATTCAAATATAGTTAACATACAGTGTTTTAGCAATTCAAGTGTACGGTATGATTCAGCAATTCTATACATTTCTTAGTACCCATCAAGATAAGTAGACTCTTAATCCCCTTTATCTATTATCTATTTCACCCATCCCCGACACATCTCCACTCTGGCAATCAACAGTTTGTTTTCAGTTGTTTTTGTTGTTGTTGCTGTTTTTTAAGTAAGCTGCACGTGGGGCTTGAACTCACTATGCTGATATCAAGACCTGAGCTGAGGTCAAGAGTTGGACACTTAATCGAAGAGCCACCCAGGAGCCCCTGTTTTCAGTTTTGACAGCAGAGCAAATACCTGGATTCCCAGTCTAGTGCTGGAGTTGGAAAACTAAAATTTTTGTTAAATAGCTTTTTTTTTAAAAACAAAATATATCAAATTTTAGCATTGCTCAGTTACTTAACAATCTCACTTATTTAATAATTTCTTATTTTATATCAATTGAGATTACTATAATAAATTTGGTACCTCCATTTAGTAGCCAAGTAGCTTTGGGAAATTCTATGTGCCTCTGTTTTCCCATCTGAAAAATGGAAAGGATAATGCCTACTAAATTAAGCAATAGTCAAGATTAAAATGAATCACATATGTGAAGCCAATATATTGAACACATACTGAATACCTTCCCATTTCTGATCTGAAATTCTTGCCAATCACGGAAGAGATGTGGACTTTCATCAGTACAGCTATCTTTTCCTATGTGGAGTCCCAACTGCTCATCTGATAGAAATTGCACTTACAATACAGATTAGGAAGTGATTGTATTGTCTCTTTAGGTCTTGAAAGTCTAAAGAGCAGGTGGATACGAAAAATCATTTATTTTCCTTTCATGACTAATTAGCAAGTATTGAGTGAGGATATTTTAAATAAAATGTAGGCAATATTAGCTACAAGTTTTTCCTCAGAAAACTGTGCCTGTTAGCAATAGCTCAAGATAATTGTGGTCTTGATCTTAAACACAAACATAACTCAAATGTTTATTTCTAAACCAACTCCAAGCCTTACAAAGAGAACAAGCTTCTTTTTCTTAAAGTTTATTCCTTATACTCAGTGCTTTAGTTTCATGTGATATTAGGACCCTGTCATTTTTCCACTTCTGGCTAAAATCTCTCTGGTAGGAATATGTGGGTTGTGACATTTTCCCCCACTTCTCAGTGACCTTTCTCTGTCATTGTCTCTCCCTAACTTCCTTGCACAAATACTGACAAGCCAATAAGTAAGGTCCTCTCTGGCACTCTGTTTCTTGTCATAGGGGGAAACAATACAAGTGAATTGATCACAAATGAAACCAAAACACCTCATAATCACACCATGCAATGAAGTTCCAAACGGGCTTCTACAACCCAACTTTCATCTGCTCAAAATTATAGTCCTTGCTTTGTAATCCTCAAAGAATTACAAAGAATTACAAAGAAGAAGAAAACAGAAACACTCAAATTTGAAAGAGAACAAACACTAGTGCTTGAATATGGTTAAGTAAATGTTAAGCAAGTGCACTGGTTCCACTCATAGTTTTTCTGTATTTTGGTTTTCTATTTTGATTTTTTTTTCTGTATTTCAAAGATGTATAATAGTAGAACTATAACTTTAAAAAAATTTTAACATGTGTTTATACTTTTGAGAGAAAGAGAGAGAGTGTGAGCAGGAGAGGGGCAGAGAGAGGGGAAGACACAGAATTTGAAGCAGGCTCCAGGCTCTGAGCTGTCAGCACAGAGCCTGATGTGGGGCTTGAACCAATGAACTGTGAGATCATGACCTGAGCTGAACTTGGACACCTAACCAACTGAGCCACTGAGGCACTCCTAGAAACACAACTTTCATTTAATCATTTAAGCAACTGATCAAGTGTGTTTTTAACATTTCTGGAATAATTCCAACAGTTAGACATTGCTATGCCCTTTTGAAATTTGATGCCCCATGTCTTCCCCTGTGGTTACCTTCCAGCCTAAACTCTTATTTGTCACTTTCAGGGAAGGACTGTGTCTTCGTTTTGTATTCTGTATCAGGTTCTAGACACTTGCTCAGAATCCTGCTCAGAACTTGACTTGAAACTTGCTTGAAGACAATTTGCCTTGAGGTCATATATGTCCTCCTATATGTGGATTTCTAAAGAAGTCTTCTGGGTTCTCTAAGGCTGTGCTCCATCTGTTTCTTTGCCTGAACATCCTCCAGGGACGTCTTGATGTTAACATGTCTTCTGCATTGCCCTCCTGACTCCTGTCACTGTCCAAGATGGAGATTATTTTAATTTGCCAACTGAAACTTCTTTCCATTACTGGTACCTGAGTCACTGCGCCAGGGGGCAGTCCAACTTTGGGGATCAGTCCCCTGACAGTTTCAGTTGGTCACTGTCCTTATATATGGGAAGTAAAGAAAAAAAATACCTTCAACTTTCCCCCCCTTTTTTACTCCTTTTCTCATTAATCATAATGAGACTGAATTTTCACACTCCTTAAAAAAGTAAATGCCAGGGCTCCTGGGTGGCTCAGTCAGTTAAGCATCCAACTTTGGCTCAGGTCATGATCTAACAGTTCATGGGTTTGAGCCCCACGTCGGGCTCTGTGCTGACAACTAGCTCAGAGCCTGGAGCCTGTCTTCAGATTCTGTCTCTCCCTCTCTCTCTGACCCTCCCCTGCTCACACTATCTCTCTCTCTCTCTCTCAAAAATAAATAAAAACATTTAAAAAATTTTTTAAATAAATAAAAATAAAAAAGTAAATGCCATGCCCCTTAGAGATTATACTACCAGTTAGTTGATACAAACCTTAACAACTAAAATTTATTGAATGCTTACCTTATGATAAACACTGTATGAACTGCTTTAGGACCCTTATCCATTTTAATACAGTACCCTTATGAAGGAAGTACTTTTCTACTGCTATTTTTCAGATTAAGACAACACAAAACAAACACCTAAAACCTTGGGCTTAAAGATATCAGATCAGCTGTTCAAATTCATACTGTGAATAAGCAGCAAAAACAGAACTAGAGTGTAGGCCTGATGATATTAGAGCCCTGATGTCTACCCTCCAAAACATCCTACCTCTTGACCAACTGAGTAGGATTCACATTAAACACATCTTCACATTGGGAAGCCTAGTGGCTTAGTAGACTAAACATTTGACTCTTGATTTTGGCTCAGGTCATGATCTCATGATTCAAGTGTTCAAGCCATCATATTGAGCCCGCTTGAGAATCTGTCTTCCTCTCTCTCTCTTTCAAAATAAATAAATAAACATTTAAAAAAAATCTTTAAACACATCTTCACATTGAATCCATAAGCCACAATGGTTTGCAAAGCAGGAGAATGTGCAAAGACACAAGGGGGGACAAAAGATCTCTTGTAAGCAATTTTGACTGATATGATGATGTTAATGCATTACTACTTTTCTTCATTGCTAAAAGTTGCCAGATTTTAGAAGTTTGTTTGAAAAGAAATGTAGAACTTGACATGGCATCCTTCTTTTCATGCATGTGACTTTAACCCACAGATGTGTACCTCTGGCATCTAGGATTGTATCTCATGGCCCTTAGATCTGGAAACTTCACAGCAGTCATGGAGGGGAAGGTCATGAGGATGCCCCTCTGAGAAACCTTGATGATTTCTTGGACCATTCTGTGCCTGTCCTGTTTCCCTGGCTCCTCACATCTTTTGGCTTTGCCAGACCCTTGCTTTTAGGAGCTCCCTGACTGTACAGTTTGCAAACTTGCAATTTCACACCACATTTGTCACTATAGCAACAACAACAAACCTACGAAATGGAAAATTTGCTGCATCAGCCACCAGGTTTGTGTCTTGCTGGTACTCAGTCAAACGCATCACAGCATCCTAGGTAATCTGTACAATGGACTGGTATTTTTCCTGAGCACTTTTGAGCCTGATCTTCAGTTCCCAACTGTCCCAAACCCATTTTCACTGAACTGATTTTCTTCTTCTGACCCCAGCTGGCCAAGGAAATCTATTCCCCTGTGACAGCGTAAGTCCTATTTTCAGCAGGTCTTCCTTGTGCACAAAATGAACCCATAATGAATTAGCCAATGTTAGAAGTAGTGTTTATCATAGTTTTCTGTGTTGGTCAAACAACATGGAGATAATAACATCTACATCCAAAGGCTATGACTTAAGAGACAATTACATATCAATTTTAGTTAGGCAGAATCTGATCCTGGGTGTCGGAACCCAACTGGCAAAGCTGTGCTTGAAGGTCAAAGTCTCACACCAAATGTAAGAGAAGCTTGGTGATCATGGTCTGAGAGAGAAACCTGGTCAGACAGACAAATTCGTCAAAATGTCAGGTGCAGGGAGGAAGCCAGGAGTTCATGTCAGTACAGGGTGGCAAGCTCAAAGGATAGAGCAAGAAGGCACATATAGGCGAGTAAGGGTCTCTCTATACTGCCCAGCTAGCTTCAGTATTTCATACCAACTGTGGGCCAGACACTAGGAGGTCAAGAAAAAGTAGAAGCTGTCTCTGCAAGTGTCCTTTATGTCCACAAAACTAGATGACTCGTGGCTCTCAGATTCTGCAACAGTTTTCCCCCTTGCTCTCTCTACCTCTAAATTGCCCCTTCTCCATAGAGCTGTGAATTCTACCACCCTTCAGAACTAGCTAATGGAACATGTACTCCCTGAACACTTTCTTTTACCCCACTCTCCAAATTAATAGGATGTCTCCTCCTTCTGAGCACCTATGATAACTGATCTCTATTTCTGTGAATATGTTGCTTGGTTAATTTTTTGAGTTGGTTCTCTAGTCGTGTGTGTGTGTGTGTGTGTGTGTGTGTGTGTGTGTACACAAACTAGATCATAAACTCTGAGAGTAAGGATTGTATTCAGTTCATTTGCATTCCAAAAACTACCAGAGTTCCAGTTGATGTTATTTGAGCATGCACAAAGGACAACACACAGGTTTAGAATCATGTTTACAGTGTACTCTATCTGGTGTAAATTATCGATGAGCAGGATTTGTGTCTAATTTGCCTTTCCCTTGTGCCTAGTATGATGCTTTGAACACAGTACACTCTTTGCAGATCTTTGTTAAATGAATGCTGTCAAATTTATGAACTAAAGAGATTTCCCAGTGCATCCAAAGAGGCCAGACCCGTTTCCTGCTTATGTAGATCAATGCAAATAATTATGCAAATATAACTAAAAGGATTCAGGAAAGATGGAATACTCATAATAGAAATGACTCACAAATGTCACTTTCCCCACACCACTGCTATTTCCCAGAATCCCTCAGCCTGCACATGCCCGATTGAAGCTCCATTGCTCTTTCCAGGAACAAAGATGAAGGAAGGATGTGTTAACTCTAGGGCTCTCTAAGCCCCTCTTCCTAGCTCCCTGTGGTGACCATGACTGGAGGGACCTGTGCAGCCCCTAAATGAGAACTTTACAGCCAAGCACTGCTGACACTACTTCATTATGAAGATGCATGGGTTGGCTGCTAGCTAATGAATGCCAGTGCTCGGAAGGATAAACTCGGCTTCTCCCTGATACAATTTAACATCGTATTTCCCTAATTTGAGCCTGATTTAGTCGCTGGGGTATTTGGATGCCTCTTCTATGGTGCCGATAGTTAATTAAACAGATGTTGCAGTGGGAATCATTAATTTAAGTGCTGCAGATGGGAGCGGAATGACTTTGTGAAGTTAATGTTTCAGCAAAACAATGGGCTTCTGTCATCAGTTGGTATAAACTGAGTAAATTAAGAGAACAAGTAGAATAGGGTAGGTCGCTCTGAAGAAATATCAATTATTCATTTTAGGAATCATGCTTCTTTTTTTTTTTTCTTTTTTGGTCTGCATTTCCATAAGGGGAAAAATGTGGATGTTTGCAAGGAGGGGAGAGCAGACTAGAAGAGTCTGAGGCAAAGATTTTTAATTTTGTCAGGGTTTATTTTGTGTATGGAAGTTGAATGGTTTAGGGGTTTAGACTGTGCCAGATGAATCAGGAAAATCTGTGACAAGATATATAGTTAGGAGAACACACCACTGGAAGACAGAGAAACATTCCTATCTATTTCACTAAGAATTATTCATTAGTTCAGTAAATATTTATTGTTGAGAGGCACTTTGGGACTGGGAACATGGCAATGAACATGAAAGACAGAGTCCTGCTTTCACAGAGCTCACAGTTATTCAGGGAAAATGTGTAGGTGCCAACTCTTTGTCCTAGACTAGTCCCTCACACAAATATATCCAAGTTTATCACACATGTATGTGGGGAAGAGAAATGACATTCAGTGAGCAGCCTCCATGTGCCAAAAATGTGCTTGCACTTAATATTTATTGTGAGGAAGTCTGATGACTCTACAGGGAAACTGAGAACTCAGAAAGCAATATGTCTTCCCAAAGTCACAGGTATTATGAAGACATTGCCTATTAATATTGGCTTGGAAATGAATCCTCAAGAAGCTTATGTTCAAAGAGAAAGGACACACTATGTAAATATATCTATCAATCATACAATACTTAATGTAACTTGTTATATAAATAAAATTCAGTGGAAATTCAAGGAGGAAGACATTGCTGCCCACAAGGATAGTCACAGGAAGAATCATGGAGGAGGTAGTAATTAGGGTCACTGTTGATGAATGAGTTTTACTTCAACAAGCCAAGATAGGAAGAGGGCTTATGGAGACACTGATTTCTTTGAGTCTTTTCATGATCAGGGTAATTTCTCTCATAGGACAGTCTGAAATTTGTGGTTATCAGTCTAGTCTGCTGTCGTAGTCAGAATCATGGTCCTGAAAGATGTTCCTGTCTTAATCCTCCAAATGCTTCCTGTTACACATATGTTGCGTGTTGAGAGGGAATTATGAATACAGTGGAAATTAAGGCTGCTAATCAGCTGACCACAAGGTAAAAAGATTACCCCAGATATTGAAGTGGGCCCACTCTAATCACTGGGGTCCTTAAATGGGGGAAGTAGGAGTCAGATGAGTCACAATGGTGAATGTGTAATGGTAACATGAGAAAGACTTGATGGCCACTGCTGGCTTTGAAAATGGAAGAATGCCACAGCCAAAGAGTGTGGACAGCCTTTAGAAGCTGGAAAATAAGAAAATATCTTTTCCCTTACCGTCTCCAGATATCAACACAATCCTGACACTTTGAATTTAGCCTAGTGAGACTCTTTTCAGACTTGTAACCTTCAGAATGAGATTAAACAATTCACATTTTAGGCCACTAGATTGTGGTAATTTGTTATAGCAACAATAGAAAAGTAATACATCAATAGAGGAGGCTTGTGTTCACTTCAGCTGCACATATACTAAAATTAGAACGATACAGAGAAGATTAGCATGGCCCCTGCGCAAGGATGACACGCACATTCATGAAGTGTTCCATATTATTGACCTAGCAATAGCACTGTTAGGGATTTACCCAAGGGATACAGAAGTGCTGATGCATAGAGGCACATGTACCCCAATGTTCATAGCAGCACTATCAACAATAGCCAAAACATGGAAAGAGCCTAAATGTCCATCACCTGATGAATGGATCAAGAAGATGTGGTATATATATATATATATACACACACAATGGAGTACTATATGGCAATGAGAAAGAATGAAATATGGCCATTTGTAGCAAAGTGGGTGGACCTCGAGGGTGTCATGCTAAGCGAAATAAGTCAGGTGGAGAAGGACAGATGCCATATGTTTGCACTCATAGGTCTAACAGGAGAACAGGAGAAACCTAATGGAGGACCAGGGGGAGGGGAAGAGGGAAAGAGAGTTGGGGAGAGAGAGGGACGCAAAACTTGAGAAACTATTGAATACTGAGGGTTGAAGGGGAAGGGGGAGCGTGGAAAAGAGGTGGTGGTGATGGAGGAGGGCACTTGTGGGGAAGAGCCCTGGGTGTTAGATGGAAACCAATTTGACAATAAACTATTTTTAAAAATAGAGGAGGCTTATTTACTTCTTGGTCTGATTAATTTCTATCAGTTTATAAAATCTAGATGCAGGTCTTTTCTAATTCCACTTTTTTTGGTCTTAATGAAATTACATATTGCAAACAGCAGACCCTTACGTTCCATTTATTTATATATATATATAGTATTCTGGTTGTTCCTTCATTCCACAAATATTTCCTTAGATTTTCTGAGATAAGATCATGAATAAAATAGATGGAGTTCCTTTATCTCTGAATTTTACATAATGAAGAAAAGGGTGGGGCTTCGACTTTAACCAGGTGAATGGGCCTGTCATTTGTTGTGCCAGGGAATACAGGAGCAAAAAGGAGGTAGAGAACAGAGTATTATTAGTTTAATTCTATTTGTGTTGAATATGAGCTTCAGGGAGGCTATTGTAGATGCAGGTCTGTAAGTCAAAAGTGAGAAATGGGCTAGAAATACAAATCACCTTCGTTATTTCACAGCATCCATCCCAACTGCATTTTTAGTGCATGTTGGGCCAACAGAATGGTGCTATACATGGCACCTGATGATCCCTCTATGATTTCCTAAAGACAGTTGACACAAGCTGCGTCCATGATTCCTGGTTCTTGGAGCCTCACTGGCCAGGATGAGCATTATTGGTGGGAAGAGCCAAGGTGATATACAAAATGATTACTTTGCTTTATCTCAGCATGGTGCTGAGCATGCTAGGTGCTCAGGGTCCATTCACGTGCCACGTGTCCAAGTGTGCTGATTAAACCATATGCTCATCGATCTCGAGGGGCTCTGTTCTGCTGTGGCACCGGCTCAGCTGGGTAAACAGGTTTTATTGCTGCTTAGTGCCTTGCAATGGCCCCTCCCTATTACTCTTAATCCACTCTCAGTAATCATTGGTTTCAGGAATAGACTTCAATTCCAACCTAGATTATGTTTTCTTTCTGCTCCAGAAGAATATACAACTTCCACTGTCAATATGCACTTAAATGACAAATTTGACCAAAAACTTCCCAGTATTCCAGAAGGCTCAAGAATTGCACTGTGTGTCTATCTGAACATCTTTTCCCTTCTAAACTATTTGGTCAAGCAGGGCCAAATTACAAAATCGGTCATATATCTGTACACAGATATGAAAATATATATTTAGGGAATGAAAAATTCTAAGAACTCAAGTCTTGAAAAATGAAAATTGAGCTTGGTACACCATTACAATTATTGCTAGCTATTTTTGCTTGTTTGTGTATTTGTTTTCCTTTTTATATGGTGATTGTAGGATTAATTCACAGACAAGCTGCTACTCACAAACTAAAATTGAGAAGAGAGTTTAGAGGAGTCAAATCACACACAGCAAAACACACTAAAACCTTTTAATTAATTAGAACAACACTGCAAAGATTGAGAATGAGCTACTGGGTATCTCCTATTCCCTGAGGCAACTTCTAAATTATCCAATTTTATTTTCTTACCGTAACTACTAAACTATTTTTTCACCATCATTCCTATTGTTACTATGAGTCAAATAATTTCAGAAGTTGGAGACACTAGTTAAATCCTATCATTTTCTTCTTGGGGTTACTGATATCCTAAAAGGGCAAGTAATTTGCCCAAGTTTTCATGATAAGCAGGATCACTGAATCCACATCATCTAAATCCCCATACTGGCTCTTGGCTTTCAACACCATTGTAGACTAGGTACTCAGAGGGACCCTCCTGCTTTAGGGAGAAAAAAAAAAGGATTATAGAAAGGACAAAATTAGGGCACAACATTAGCATCTTTAAAGGTAGGGAACATTTTCACAAACACCCTGCTCCCTCAGACATACATATCTATAAGTTGGTGGAAGCGGGGACAAATGGGGCTATGGGATAAGTGGCAGGTGCCTGAAGGTAGATGTCCAGAGAACTCCTGTATTAGGATTACCGAATCCTGGGCCAACAGAGTGATAGAAACCGGACTCTCTGGCTCTGTATTAACCATGGCCCTCAGTAGAACAAATGTCCCAAGTTAAGGCAACACACAGGGTTGAAGATTCATACCTCCATCTGAAAAGTGATTTTTAATATGGCACACAAGCAGTGACCTAATCCTGTGGCAGTAGAGACAGGCTGTTTATAACACCCATTGCTGCGGGTCTGACGCCAATCACAAGTGAGGACATTTCTAGGTCAGGATGAACTTTAGCTCAAGGGAAAGTACTACTATATGAGAGAGGACCTTTCTTTCTGTATACCAAAGAATCACTCTCTTGTGAAGAGGAGAGAGCTAATGATAATTATTCCTAGTCATTGTCGCAGCCTGTCTTGTTATAGTGCTTCACTTCTACAAGTTTCTGACATGTGCTAATGAAGATGAGGCTACAGGCTTGATGGACATAGGGGTGAATTCATTTCAGTCCTGCCACCAATACTGTCACTGAGTCCTCCTGATCACAGGGGTCACAGATATGAGAAGTGTTGCTGACTCTGGTTAACCCATCACTCCTAGAGTAATGCTCCATATCTCCAGAGTTAGCAAGAGAGAATTCGGCATCAACATAGATGGGTCCATTTGTTTTAACCTTGCCTAAACATCATCCCAAATGCCAGCCTTTAAGTTCCATGAGGACACAGATGAAGTCTTTCTCATTCATTACTGTATGCTACATGGTTAGCTAAGAGCTGGGCAATCCTTTACCTTTACCTCTGAACAAATGAGTTATTTTAATCAATTGTACAAAATATTTGATGTAGTGTCCTGGAGGCAGTCCTGGCATTGGGATAACAAGGGCCAGGCTCTGTTTGCAGCCCTTCCATTAAAGGTTGTGGTTTGTGGAAGGTGTTTGACCTTGCAGGATCTTATCACCTGTTTCTTTTTTAAAATAGGGCTTGGAAACATAGTTCAGCCAATTGTTTTAAGAGTTTATGAACTGTAAAGAAAGTTCTCTGTAGATATTATATGCCATCATAGGTTTATCACTTGATGCAGAAATATACACAAGGAAAGAAATAAAGGAAAAAATGACATTTATTACCTAACAATAATATACTGAGCATTTTTACATATGCTTCACTATTTTTACCAGTAGCATTACAAAAGAGATGCTAGTATCTCTAATTATCAAGAGGAAAACATAAGGTTTAGGTGGAGATTGTATTTTACCTGGTTCTAAATGAGCATAATGATTTCCTTCTGTCCACTACATCCTGCAGTCTCCTGGCACATGTGAAAGAATAGAGAACAATAATATATCAAAATAGAATTAATTGCTTAATTGTGTAGTACCAAATATAATATTGGAGTTTGGGAAAGTGGGAGAAGAGTGATGCCAGAAAATGCTTTATAGACAAAGTTGGGTTTTAACAAGGCTGTGGAGGATGGGTGGAATTTCTTCATCTGATTAAAAAGAGAAGGCTGGATTTACTTTTAACATACGTGAAGTGATCAGCGTTCATGAAGGAATAGAGACAGTCATAAGCACTAGGGGAAATCCCATTTGCAGACCTGGGTCCCATTTGCAGACCTCAGTATATAAGAATAAAGGAAATAGAGTTTGATGATTTTTATTCACCCAGATTATACAGAAAAATATCGAGCCCTTTGTACACCAACTGTGATTACTTATCCAAGTACCCTGATCTTGACCTTGAATAGGGAGGGGCTAAAAGTAAAGGTCAAAACTTGTCATTGAAGAAGCTGGTGATAGCATAGTGTACCTTGAACTTCCTCACAACCCGTCCTCCAAATGAATCATAGATATATTGGTGGGAGCGAAGAAAAAAGATGCTGAAAATTCCAAGAGTTTGAGCTATTTTATACAGATATTAAATAAAAATGTTTCCCCAGATTCCTAGACAATCTGAGATATTCAGGAAATATAAAACTGAGTTGTATTTTATGCAATTACCAGTTGCAGCTGTTGATGTACTTAAATTCATGGACATTGCTATTATTACAGTAGTTGATTGTCTGAACCTTCTGTTTACCCTTTAATTGAAACTTGCATTTTAGTAATTTTCAATTCTGGTTCTACAGCACAATTACTCATAGAAAATTTAAAAAACAATAACAACAACTATATAGACCATGGTTCCATCCCCTGGAATTCTGATTTAATAGATTTAGTGACTCATGGATTCTGGAGTTTGAAAATTCTGCCCTGATGATCTGCATGGGAAACCAGTGTTGACATCCACTAGTAGAGATAATCCAAATGTTCCTTTTCTGTTCTAGGATACCATACTGCATTGAGTAGATTTTATATTTTAAAGACAGTGTCAAAGTGGTTTTCATATAGTCAGTCCTCATAACAGTGTGTATAACTTCTAACCTAATACAGACTAATCAATTTTCTGCTAAGAAAGCACATTAAGAAAAGACACAGTCTTGCCTCAGTTAATGTATCTATATGGCAAAAATGGCAAGGCTTATGATTCTTGCTATCTCAGCATTCTACCCTGGATCCTGACTAGGCTCCAGATGATTTCAATGAAGTAAATGGAACTTCTTGGAAATAACACCAATCACAATATTCCATAGAAATGAAGAGACTCAAGACCTAGGAATCCTTATCTCCTTGGTGGTGGTTTTGAGGAAAACTTCTTACCCTAGCTTTTAAAATTAATTTTGTATGTAAATTGATTTTATAAGAATACATCTGTGATCAAAGATTTAACCACAAAAACGCAAGACTTGCTTTTTAGTCAACACTGCCAAAATATATTTCCACTAATTTATAGGAATAATCAATGCTTCTATAATAGCAACAAATTTCAACGCCTGGGAGTAATTATAAAGACAGAAATCCTAATTCTAAGTTATGTTCTCAGAAGTGCATTTTCCTTTCTGTATATAGTATATTTCAAAGACCTATCAAAACAGATCAGTGTATGGACTTGGAAAACTTAAACACACGCACATAATCATGCAAGCATGTGCAGGTGCACACATACACTCACAACATACAGTCTTTCAATCTTGGATTAAAAAAAACAGTTGAGGTCAAGTCTTCATGCTCTCTGCTTATGGTACCTTGGTTAACCTATGACATTGCTTGGATATAGTTCACACTTGGATTTACATCTCTAGAGCTCAGCTGGTTTAAACCATTGTACCTTGATGGAAATTTGTTTAATTTTCTTCTTTCAAGGTGCTGAATTTCTAATATTCAATTGTTCAGCATTATAATCAATGTTTCAAGCTATTTGTAGGCACTAAATTCTGACCATTGTCAAGCAAGAGTAATAAAGCAAGGTAAAGATAAAAATGAGAACATTTTCAGGGGGGAAAACAGATATATCCATATCACATGGGTTTAATTTATCCAGGCTTTTATAGTTTGCAAAACATCTTCTTATTTCAGTTTTGCAATATACCTGGAAAGTCTATGGATACTAACATTCTCCATGCCTTTCCATATGATTTCAAGTATTATATAGTTCTTTGGAGTAGTAAAATTAACAACCGAGAAAAATTCATTAATTGCATTTACAAAAATCTACTGACTACTTACCATGTGTCAGTTGTTGCATTGGGCTCTGTAATAAAGATATTTTTCTTAATGTTTTGGAAACTCTTGAGAAACATGTATAACACCCCAAAATATAGAGAACTTTTTAAATGGTTTTTATCATGAAATAGGAAGTGTCCTTTGGGGTGCTGGATTACACATTGAAATTCACTTCTCTTCTTGTCTTTTCAATTGACTTTTTGCTCACACAAATAAGAAGGTACCTCCGACTCAGGACAGAGACAATGCATGAGACCAAATATTCTCTTTAAGCAGAAAGGTTAGTGGATATTAAGCCAGGGCCAGCTATAAGATTAGCTAGAAGACAGGATTGTCAATACGTATGATTTGTTGTGCTTGAAACATCTCCACCAATCCATGCCCTGCTAAACTATTTTTCACCTTAACATTGAAAATGTGTCTAATATCCTGATATTAATCACTAGGTAGTTAAAGTGTTTCTGGATGGATGGTAGATTAAAGACCATCTAACCTAGCTCATTGATTTTACAAATGGGGGAAATTGAGACCTAGAGAAAGGAAATGGCTTACCCAAGATCATGAACTATTTGGTTGTGAGATCAAACTACAGCATAGTTCAGTTAACTTCCAGTCTATTATAAATATCTGTTCATGACTCCCCAACTTTATACCTATTGCTTTTGTATAACTGCTTCACACTAATAAAGAAAAATGGCCTTACACATTTTCTAGGTTTATAATCCCATAGTTCATCACAGAATCTGTATTTTAACAAATTATCACAAGTGATAATGCACCTGTCCTCATCCACAACCAATGATGGGAAATCCCAGCTCTATTTTCCTTTATCAAATACCAGGTGTCACAATTTCCTTATGAAGTTATTTTTTTCTATTATAAATGTTTCACTCCATACCATAATATGCCATATATACCATAATATGACCACTCTATTGTGTCGTTATTAGGGCTCAAGACAGCTTAGAATGTTTGTGTTAGATACCCAACATTTCTGGGGCGCCTGGGTGGCTCAGTCGGTTTAAGCCTCCGGCTTCGGCTCAGGTCAGATCTCAGGTTCGTGGGTTCGAGCCCCGCATCAGGCTCTGTGCTAACAGCTAGCTCAGAGCCTGGAGCCTGCTTCCAGTTCTGTGTCTCCTTCTCTCTCTGCCCCTCCCGCTCTCATGCTCTGTCTCTCTCTGTATCAAAAATAAATAAAACATTAAAAAAATAAATAAATAAAACATTAAAAAAAAAGATACCCAACATTTCTTAAAAAGACTATAAGTAGAAAAGGCAAGTGGCAGCCCTAGAAACACAAGATCATGGAAATTAAATCAAGATGGCATTTTATAAATATTTTAGTTCAATCCTTTCTTTGACATGTGTCTCAGAGGAAATAAGAGACTTCTTCAAGATCACATAGTGATATTGTCAGATGTTGTATTTGCCTGCTAGAACTGCCATAACAAAATACCACAGACTGGGAAGCTTAAGCAATAGACATTTATTTTCTCACAGTTGTGGAGGCTTGAAGTCCATAATCAAGATGCTGGTAAATTCCATTCCTGGCAACTGATCTCTTCCTGGCTATGTCTTCACTTGGCTTTTCCTTGGTGTGTACACATGGAGAGAAAGAGCTCTCTCTGTGTCCACTCTTATAAAGACACAAATGCTATCAGATCAGGGCTCTATATTTATGACCTCATTAATCTTACTTTCTTAGAGGACTTATTTCCAAATACAGCCCTCTGGGAGTTACAGCTTCAATATATGAATTTTAGGGAGATACAAACATTCAATTCATAAAATATGTAAATGCCAGTTTTCATATTGATATTTAAAAGAAAAATATATAACATCTAGGAAATGGGAAACATGTAATACAAGTGCTTTCTATATGGTATATTTCACATTTGTGTCTGCATTTCAGTGTGAGTTTGAGGTATGTTCTATGTTAAACCTACTTTAGAATTTTTTTTTTAGAGAAAGAGAGAGTACAAACGGGGAAGGGAGCAGAGAAGGAGAGAGAGAGAATCTTCAGCGCTTCTATGCTCAGCATGCAGCCCAACACTGGCTTTGATCCCACAAACCTGGGAACAAGAGTTAGACACTCAACTGACTGAGCCCCCAGGTGCCCCTAGAAGATTCTTATATACTAAGAATAAAGGTGAATGGTAGAAAGGAGAGTAGACATAGAGGAGGATGACAACATTTACACCAAGTTGCATAAGCCTATTGTTAGCATCTCTTCACTATTCTGCTTTCAGATTATACCACATCAGTGGCTTGAAATCAGCCATGGTGGGAGTATTTACAACATGGAAATTGGCAAATATGAGAAATCAGGGCCCATTTCACCCCATGCCTATTCCAGTTAGTTGTTAAATACTTACCAGCACATTGCTTAACAGATTTGGTCAATAATTTGGGAATGCATGTGGGGATAAGTCAAAGCTTATGGTGGGATCTTTGATCAAAGAATAGACATTCTGATGTATATCATGCACGTGCTGGGGTATAGCATAAGACAAATATGGTGCTGACGAGTAGTGGGAAAAATTCTCACCTTTGTTAGATTTGAATTCTACCAAATGGGATGAATTATCTACTCTTCAGATTAGTCCTGACTTTTTATGTGCATAGACTTCTGAGAAGTTATTGAATAGTGATTAAGAAAAAAAAGCTTCAGAATTTGGAAGAAAATTAATATAAGTGAAGGCTATGTGATTTAATAGCAGTGTGGTCTTGGGAAAGTCATTAGCTCCTATGTTCTTGTCTATGCATGGAGTCGGTTCATTACTTCCTGATACCATTGTTGTGAAGGGTAATTAGATCAAGTTGTAACATGCATAGCACACTTCCTGGAATCTAAATAGTTGATTCATGTTACCATGAATTACCACTATTAATTACTACTACTAATATTACTAATGTACTTCCTTGCTTTACCAGGTGCAAGACAGGATTTGGGAAACCTTAGAGCAGGAAAGTTACATCCCCTCCTGGCTCCGTGGAGTAAATATTCTTTTTATTACAAAGCACCCAAATTGATGTTCTCTGCTACCAGGTTGGCACCTTTCCTATGCCAACGAACTTGAAGTTACAAAATCCAAACTTATAAGAGCTTATATCTGAGCAGAGAATTAACGACGATTAAACAGGTTTCATTGTGAACGCCTAGGTAGAAACCAGTCTCTCCAATTGATTTCTTCTGACAGCTGGCCATGGTCTGGAGACTAAATGAGAATTTCTGGGGAGGGAGACAAGGATGATTTTTGAAGATGGCAAAATATGAAACATTTAAAACCTGTTTAAGAAGATGAGGTGTTTAAGAAGATGACTTCTGCAGGCAAAAATCTATGCATGTCACATTTTAAAGTGGAAGTGGATAAATCCTTAGGGATACACTTAGATGGGTAAGAAGGGAATGACATAGGTCAAGAACTAAGCTTTGGAGCCACATAGGTCTGAATGTAGGTCCCAGATATGTTGTTTTCTACATACTTGAACCTAAGACAGGGTATAGATTCCTCATCTGTAATATCAGGATATTAATGTGCCTTCCTCAAAGGGATTTTGTAAGGATTAAATAATACAATCTATTGGGAACCATAGATTATGGAGTCTGCAACATAGTACAAGCTTGATAAATTGAATTTATTAAGTTTATTATTACAAATATTATCATTTTCTCTTTCTCCTCTTCTGTTTTCTTCCTGTCCTCTCTTCCTCCTTCTTTTTCTCACCATGGTTGACATTATCCACACCACCATCATTACCATCATCACCTAACGTATGTGGAGCCCTTACTATGTACTGGATATGTTTCCCATTTAATACTTATTATAATCCTATAATTTAGATATCCCATTAACATTATTTTACCCCTTAATAAATGGAGACATAATAATAATAAATGGATACCTAGAGAAGTAAAGTAACTAGCATAAGGCTACATAATCAGTTAGTGGTAGAACTGAATTTTATTTTATTTTATTTATTTTATTTTTATTTTGAGAGAGAGAGAAAGATAGCAGGAGAGAGGGGCAGAGGAAGAGAGACAGAGAATCTTAAGCAGGCTTCACGCTCAGCATGGAGCCTGACATGGGCTCCATCCCATGACCCTGGGATCATGACATGAGCTGAAATCAAGAGTTGGATGCTCAACTGATTGAGCCACCCTGATGCCCTGAACTGAATTTTAAATCTAAAATCTAAATCCTAATATTCTTTCTTAGAATCATTGCCTTTAAGAATCTAGTCTTAATTTTGCCTTCTGACTATTTGGGTGATGAAGACAATCATCACTAAGGTTCTAATAACTTTTTTTTAAATTGTGACTATGTGATAGCCTAAAAATGATGCTGACAATTCAAGATTGGGTTTATCGATTCACAGATACTTAGAGATTATGATATAGCATAGATATGCTAGCCACTAATCTTGATGAGGAGGATAAAGTAGTGAAAATACAGAGAAGGCCTGAGTTACCATGGAGCTCACATTCTAGTGGGAGGAAACAAACAATTAACTAACAAGGAGGTTGGAAAGTACTTTTCTATAAATGGCCAAACTGTAAGTATTGTATGGTTTGTGGGCCATATGATCTCTCATGCAACTACTTAACATTATCATTGTAGTGCAAAAACAGTCAGACAGTACTTAAAGAGATGTTTGGGTTCCAGTAAAATTTTATTTACAAACACAGGTGACTGGCCAGGTTTGGCTTTCAGGCTGTAGTTTGCTGACTCCTGGATGAACACATAAATAAATACATAAAGCACAACAGTATTAGTTAGTGGTAAGTACTAAGTAAATATTTATTTGGGTAATGTAGCAGACATGCGTTGATGGTATCTTCTTCAGAGTCTAAGGATTGGGGGGACATTTTGGATATTTAAGCTGAGATTTTAGTAAAATGAGGGAAACAGACATGAAAATCAGAAGGAAGAACATATAGGGGGAAAAGCAGAATCTAGAAAAGAAATTTCTAGATTCTACTAAGGAAAGAGGAGAGTGAAACACATAAGGTTGGAAAGATGATAGTGGATATATAATGAAGGAATTTAACTAGGTTAGGAAATTATAATTTGGGGGTGCCTGGGTGGCTCAGTCAGTTAAGATTTTGAGTTTGGCTTAGGTTGTGATCTCATGGTTCATGGGTTCAAGCCCTGTATTGGGTTCTGTGCTGACAGCCTGGAGTCTGCTTCAGATTCTGTGTCTCCTTCTCTCTCTGCCCCTCCCCTGCTCGTGCTCTCTCAAAAGTGAATAAACATCAAATTTTTTTTTTAAAAGAAATTATAATTTTTTATAAACTAATTGAGAAATCAAACACAGGTATTAGGCAAGAAAGTGACATAATTTGCTTTGCATTAAAAATATTACTTTAGGGGATTCTAGGAAGATGGCAGCTGTGACATAGTCTTTTATTCCCTCTTAATCACCACCTAAAACAAAGAAACTGGATAGCAAAGTAAAACAAAACTCACCAGATTATATTTACAACAAAACTAGTCAACAAGATATGTCCAGCCTTAACTATAAGCCAATTGCCAGCATCCATAGGACCTACATGATATCAACATTTGAGTGGCAGAAAACAGAGAGAAACAACAGAGAATAAAAACTTGAAATAGTCAACAGATACTCATTAGAAACACAGCAGGACATTTTGGTGACAGAAGGAAGGGATTTGGGCCAGGGGAAGACAGGGGTTATGGAAAGGAGTACCAGAAGTTGAGCAGGTAATCTTCATTGAACTATTCACTAGCATTCCCTTCCAGGACAGTGTCCACACTTATGAAAAAATGTAGAGAATGACATCAAAATGGTGCAGGACAATAGAGATGAAGGATCATTGTCAGATATAAGTTGGAGAGGAGAACAAGCCAAAAGATCATGGATAGTAAGCCACCGTATTTTTGAACATTGAATGAAACAGCAGTTGAAAGAGCTTAGAAATAATTAGAAAAAACACCCTCAATCAAGGTCCCATTTAAAAGTTCAGGAAAATTGGGGTGCCTGGGTGGCTCAGTCGGTTGAGCATCCAACTTTTGATTTAGGCTCAGGTTATAATCCTAGGGTCATGGAGTTGAGCCCTGTGTTGTGCTTTGTGCTGAGGATGAAGCCACTTTGGGATTCTCTCCCTCTCTGTCTGCCTTTATCTCTCTCCCCTTCTGCCCCATACCCACCTCAAATTAAAAAAAATTTTTTTAAATAAGGTTTAAGAAAACTAACTTTATATGTAAATAAAACCCATAAAAGCATTGAGGTAAAATTACCCATACCAAATTATTTATAAGACAGAACAGAGTAAAGGGCAGTATCATCTCTTTGGTCCTTCCAACCCTCCCAGAAAAACATGTGCACAAAACATAGTAAAACCATAAACTAACTCATAGCAAGGTAAAATAAATTCATAAATCATGCAGGAATTCAATCATCAGGAAAAGTCATAATTAGAAGAAAACCCAAACATGAGTTTATAAAACTAAGGGGGAAAATTAAAAGAAAAATAAAGACATAATTGGATCTATAAAATCTTAACCAGAAGAAACACAGAAAATACATAAACATGAGCAACAATGATTTAAGAGAAGTAGAGGAAAGGAGAAAGAAAGAAATGAAGAATTTTTTTAAATGAGAAAAACTGGTAGGCATTGAAGGTAAACAATGATTTATTACACAATAAAAGGTCATGAAAGATTTTAAAAAAACAATAAATAATGAACATTGTGATTCTAGAAAACTTTCTTGAAATAAAAAGACTCAAAATTATGTATTTTAAAAGTATGTTACAGGGCGCCTGGGTGGCTCAGTCGGTTAAGCCTCCGACTTCAGCTCAGGTCCGATCTCACAGTTCATGGGTTCGAGCCCCATGTCAGGCTCTGTGCTGACAGCTAGCTCAGAGCCTGGAGCCTGCTTCCGGTTCTGTGTCTCCTTCTCTCTCTGCCACTCCCCTACTCCCCCTCTCATGCTCTGTCTCTCTCTGTATCAAAAATAAATAAAACATTTAAAAATAAATAAATAAAAGTATGTTACATACTTGACAATCATGACCCAGGAAGACAATACCAAGACATTAGTCTTGTAAAATCAATAGACTCTAAATAAGAAAAATCATCAGGACATCTAAACAGAGATTATCAGATGACATAGAGAAAGAAAATTCATCTTCAAACTTTTCAACAGCAATACTTTATGCCAGAATAAAATGCAGGCATATATTTAATATTTAGAAATGGAAAAAGTGAGCTGAGAATTGCTATCCAGCAAAATTGACTCTCATATGTAAAGAGTGCGAACTCTTATTAACATTCAAGAGCCAATAAAAGTTTGTTCTGTTGAAGCTCTTCCTAAGGAATCTCCGGAGAATAAACTTCCAGCAATCAAAATAACTAGAAACGCATTGACACAAGAACTAGTGTAGAGCATTAAACATATAGTTACTTGTAGATTTAAAAGTAAATGAATTTTCAGGGCATTTGGGTGCCTCTGTTAGTTGAGCATCTTGATTTTGGCTCAGGTCATGATCTTGTGGTTCCTGAGTCCTACATGGAGTTCTCTGCTGTCAGCATGGAGCCTACTTCAGATCCTCTTTCCTCCGCCCTCCTCTCTGCACCTCCCCTGCTAGTGTTCTTACTCTCAAAAATAAGCAGTTTTAAAAATGAGTGAATGAAGAGTCACGTGGGTGGCTCAGTCAGTTGAGCATCCAACTTTGGCTCAGGTCATGATCTCACGGGTCATGGGTTTGAGCCCCTCATCGGGCTCTGTGCTAGCAGCTCAGAGCCTGGAGCCTGCTTCGGATTCTGTGTGTCCCTCTCTCTCTGCCCTCCCCTGCTCGTGATCTGTCTCTCTCTGTCTCTCAAACATAAATAAATGTTAGAAAAAAATGAATGAATGAAGTTTGGAACAATGGAATATAGTGTGCAGTAGATAAGCTATATGTCTGAACTAAATGTTCAATGAGAGTAAACAATAACATTTGAGAGGGGAGATAGAGAAAACAACTTTTATAAAAACTACTTTTAGTGGTGAAAGGATTAGTATTTTTTTCTAAGAACATTATACAGATAATGGGGATAAAGTGAATAAAAATACACAAACTATTTTATTATTTCATGAATCCTTAATGGCCAAGACTTTTGCTGTGGAAGAGTGGTATTGCAGATGTTAAATAGAAGTTCAGGTTTGAAATGGGCACCTGGCTAACTCAGTCAGTAGAGCATTTGACTCAATCTCAGGGTTGTGAGTTTGAGCCCCATGTTGGGTGTAGAGATTATTTAAAACAAAATCTTATAAATAAATAAATAAAAGCAGTGGTACATGTCTGGCTTGGTCAGTAGAGCATGTGACTCTTGATCTCGCGATTGTGAGTTTAAGCCTCATATTAGTTGTAAAGCTTACATTAAAAAAATAAATAATAGTGGGGTGCCCTGGGTGGCTCAGTCAGTTAAGCATCCAACTTTAGCTCCAGTCATGATCTCACAGTTTGTGGGTTTGAGCCCCGCATAGGGCTCTATGCTGACAGCTCGGAGCCTGGAACCTGCTTCAGATTTTCTCTCTGTATCTGCTCCTCCCCTGCTTGCCATCTCTCTCGCTCTCTCTCGCTCTCTCTCTCTCTCTCTCTCACTCTCTCGCTCTCTCTCTCTCTCTCTCACGTACACACAGACGCACAAACATTAAAAAATTAAAGATAATAGTAATAATAATAATAATAAGCAAACAAAAACTCCTATAGTTTTAAATTTGAATAGGAAGTATCAGTAAGGTTAAATTTCCCCTGTATCTATATATCAAATCTTTATCCATATCTACACCTGTATTTTCTTTTTTCTTCTTGTTCTGTACAAAGAAGAAACCCTATCAATGACCAGACCAGTAGTGATGAGCACAGTTAGTGTACTGATTGGGGCCTTGAAATATCAATTTCCACTTACAGACTTTAAGAAAAAAGGGTTTTCTTTTCTTTCTTTCTTTCTTTTTTTTTTTTTTTTTAATGGCTACTACCAGATCTGGGGCAGGAAATGTTTAAAACAAATCTAAAATGTGTGTCAATCCAGATATTGGGGAAGCAAAGACTACTAAAGTCTGTGAAATAGGATTGAGGGTCATGATAAGGAGGAGTCTTTGATTACCAAAAGATAAACAATTGAGCTTCAAAATGAATAGTAATTGCAGTTGACTGAAACCCATCTGATATGTTTAAATTTGTGAGTTTCTGATGTTATTTAAAACAAAACAAAACAACAAAAGTTAGTTGGTCACATTTAGAAGATGATAGGGAACCATTTTTTTTTCCTGGAAACCTGGTAATTGAAGGAATTAAAATGCTTATCTTACCTTTTCCTGCAGCTTCTGTATGAATAGTACCACTAACTGCTCACCACACATCAGATGAAGGAAGCGTCTTTTACAAAAGTAGTACAACCATAAAAAAGCTAAAAATGAAATAATTTAAATATCAACATTTGGCAACTCCTAGAAAATTAGTGGGTCTTGCAAGAACAGAGAAAACTTCTCTAAAAAGTGAGAAAAGCAGAATTGATATACCCCCTGATGAAAGCCGGTAGCACCACTTCTAATCTTGCCAAAGCAATTGGCCAGGAGTGTGATTAGGGCTCTGGATCTAGCTGCTAACGTGAAGGGTGAAGCAGTGTGTTGAGCTGCACAGTGGATATGTAATCAACAAAAGCCAGACTGTGGGAAACTCTACAAGTCACAATCCTTGGACTAATCAACAGATAACTTTTAGGAAAAAGAAAGGAAAAGTGGTAGTTGTGGTCATTATGGATTAAAAGAGATATAGTAAACATAAGTTAAAAATATAAGCAAGACCAATTCAGGGAATCTGGTGATAAAACTTTCTTTTTTAATTAAAAAAAAAAGATTACTGTAAAAGTTAGGAGAGTGGTTCTTTTTGGTTGAGTAAGATATTTGAGTTAGAACAAGTGAGCCACTTAAGAGGGACTTTAGACATACATGACACGGTTCTACTTTTGTCCTTGGTAGTGGTTTCAAGTGTGTTTGCTCTGTAATAATACATTCATATCTATATTTGTTTTATGTTTTTGGTGTCTGTTTTTTTTTACAATGAAAAATACTTAAGTACAATATTTGGTCTTCTATAAGGACACTGACTTAAAAGGGAGCAAGAATAAAAACAGTGTTGGGTTAAGGAGCTCTGGAGAATCTAGGCATGATGGTGGAGGAGAAATTCAGCAGAATTCCTTGATGCACTTCAGAGAAAGAGAGAAGTCCTTTGGACCACATTCTTCTTCCTCATAGTAAAACACTCAAGACAATGAAAGGGAGGTGCTAATAAGAGTTTATTATGTAAAGCTAACTACCCTACTACTTGATTTGACTCATCAGACTTAGTGCTATTGGGAATTCTGCCCATGTTAGTGAAATAGTTACTTTTCAAAAATAAATAAGCACAATCTGAAAAAAAAATCTTATATTTACTCAGTTTCATCCATGGGCATTGCTTTAGTAGGACATTTGAGAGTCATAATGGACAAATTACATTTAAAACTTTTCCTATATTATTGGATTTATTTTACCCTAGTACACATCAGTTCATATTGGGGAGACTATTTCAATTTTGGGGAAGAGGGTGTAAAAACATGTTGCCTACAGATTTTCCAAAAATCCATTTATATAACACATATCATAAGTTGTTAGCTACTAGAGAAGGGCCTTGTCTTACAAGTGCTGCTATGTACATACTTAATACTGGAACAAAATTAAATGTAAAAAATAAATTTATTACAAAATAATATCTACAAATAAGTGACATCAATAACTTGCACATCAAACTCAGGCTTACTCACATTTTCTATGTGAGTGAAAAAACATCTTTATGATTCCATAGAAGACAAAAAGTATAGACTATGTTAGGGGTTGGGGTAGGGACTTGGGAGGACAGAATGAAATGGGAACGTGGATGCAAGACAGAATTGAGTTTAATGTCTGGCTTTAGTGATTAGTAACTGTGTAAACTTGGGGGAAGTCACTTATCATCATTCAACCTTAATTTCCACAGTTGTAACAGGGTGTAGAAAAGGAAGGTTAATTATGAGTATTGAAAGAAAGAACTTTTTTAAGTATTCTTTTTTTTAATATTTATTTATTTTTGAGATAGAGAAGCAGAGAGAGAATGACAGAGAGCACATGTGAGCAGGGAAGGGAAGAGAGAGAGGGAGACAGAGGATCCAAAGCAGGCCCTGAGCTATCCATGCAGAGCCTGATGTGGGGCTCGATCTCATGAAACACAAGATCATGACCCCAGTCAAAGTCGATGCCTTAACCTACTGAGCCACTGAAGTGCCCCAAGAAAGAACTTTTTGTTTATGGCCACATGCTCCTACAGAACACAAAAGTTGCCCCATAAGTGTTATTTTTTTCTTCCTTAGTCATGATTTTATATTACCCTCTTCCATCATTTCTGAATCTAGCAGCCTTTTACATATTGGCTAAGCCCTGATGTATCACATCCTGCTGAATGCTTTTGTTCCTGAATGGGCCACCCTTGGCATTAGGGTTGACAGTTCCCTGTAACATCCTCTGTAACTACTCTGTTGATGCCAGTGTGACCTGAGTGGCTTCCACAATAATCCCTTCGTCTACATAGTCACCTGCTGTCAGGAGCTGCCTGTGTAGAAGGAACTGATTCCTAGTCCCATCAAAGCCCTAATTAAAAGTGCACCAAATTAAACTTGAATGCATGGAAAACAATTAGCTCTCTCTTTTGTCTCTCCATTCAAATCCATAATCCAGAGCAGCCAGGTGTCATGTTCAACAAATCTCCATCACTTGATAGCCAGAGAAAGAAATGGAATTGGAAAAGCTCCAGAATCTTCCCCTAGAGGACTATTCTGGCCTTCCCATCTTTGCAGTGACTCAATTGTCATGATGCTTCTATGTGAATCCCTTTTTCTCAAAATCTCTCATCTTTCTCCTTCTGCTTCCAAGGAAACATGCTTCAACATAGTTCTCTTTATCACCACGTTCTTTGTCTGGAGGTTTGCAAAATATTTTTGACAAAATGCCAAATACGCTTGTCTGGCAAATTTTTAAAGGATTGATGGATCAAACACAGACACCAGTTTACTCTACTACTGCCCTGACCTTACATTACAAACTTAGCTGCTCCACCCTCTGTCAGCTGTGATATTATTTCTCCAAATATGTACATTAATTATTCTGCCTAGGATTCTTTCATATAACTGATTAACCCTCAGACTTATACTAATTTCAGTAACTAGTTCTCTGCCTTTTGCAGGGAAACTAAATTAACCGCTCAATCACTCCAGCCCTCTGCATCCCCAAGACCTGGAAAATGATTATTTATCCTTAACTCCAATGGAAAATGATTAGGAGTCCAAAATTAACTCAAAATATGCAAGCAAAACTAGTATATTTTTGAAAACACGATCTTAGGGAGGAGAGATTTAAGAGATCATGAAAAGGAAAGGCTGCAGGCTTCAAACTAGACAGTTTCTAATTCAAATCCAAGTTTTGCTACTTACCATCCTTGTAAACTTTGGCACATTATATAACCTCTCTGTGTTTCAGTTCCTTCACTTATAAAGTTGTGATAATAAAATAACTTCCATACTATGTGGCTGTTTTGAGGATTAGAGATGATTTATGTACTCTCTCAGCATGGTGCCTCAAGTAAACTGAAGCTGGTATTATCGATGTGAAGGAGGTCAGTCTGGCTAGAACCAAAAGTTCATGCTGAGCTGTTATCTGGAAACAAGACTGAGGTGAAGATATACTACAGAATGTGGTAGAGTAAATTGCACAGTTTTTAGTGGTGATGGTAAGACTAGAACAATCTCATTTAATGACCACTTGATTACGTAGGTGTGTGGAAATGTCATAGAAGTATTGGAACAAAAAGAAGTTCTCTCAGCCATATTTAACCCCGGGTGAACACACAGCACGAATGCCACCATTCCCTGCCTTGTCACCAAAGTGGACTCTGCCATTTGGTCCTGGGGCTCCTTTCCCAGTGATTTGGAGTGTATTGTCAGAATTCTTTTCAATTCTTAAATTATGTAAATGATTTATTACAGCTTCTAGTCTACAAACCCTCTAGTCCATAAGAAGTGGTAATAACAAACTCAGGTTTCTGGTTTTCAGGATTTGCTGGTCAGAAAATATCATTCACAGACACTCAGCCATGCATGTAGCCCTGCAGCTTCTATGAATGATGGTCACGGTGAACAGACTACTCTGGGCCAATCCATACAGTAGCGGTGAGAAACATTCGTGACTGGCAGCACACATTCAAATATTAGAATTCCTGTTGTCCCACTTGACGGCACAAAAGGACCCAAAACAGTACCAAAAAGTCAGTGACAATTAGAACCTAATCACTACTGTGGTATACTGATGCCTCACAGATTCTATAAAGTCATCCATGGTTATTAAACCATTCACTGGGTTTGACACTATTTCGCCATTTGAGGAGAACTGTTTACTGCCCTTAGAACTTTCTTACCATCTCATGAGACTAAGCACTAAGATATTTTGGTAAAAGCCCTATCATTCTTTTTGCTGGCCTGATGTTTTACTGCCTCTCTTACTGGTAGCAAGAGGTCAGTATTACACAAACCCCTGGTTCAGTGTTCCATCAGGCAAACATCACCTTAATGATGTCTTTGAAGCTATAGCCAACGGGAATTAGAAATCAGTATCTGGTGATTCTCTTGAGATGGTCCTGCAGTATACCAGTGTGCTGTTGGGTACCACTTTTATAGAAAAATAAAGCTCCCACCATAAATCATGAAGGGAGATTGGACTGGTTAAGAGAGGCCAGTGCTTCAGGGAGAGTCTTTGGGACCTAACAGACAAGAACAAATCCTTGAGAAAATCATACAAACTATAGCTATAGAAGGGAAATTCTTACCTTTTTGCCATATTTGATGAGAAATAGATAAGGAAACCTTCCAGAACAGAGTTACATAATTATGCCCATCAAGAAAGACATTCCTGGGGCGCCTGGGTGCCTCAGTCGGTTAAGCGTCCAGCTTTGGCTCAGGTCATGAACTCACGGTTTGTGGGTTGGAGCCCCATGTCAGGCTCTGTGCTGACAGCTAGCTCAGAACCTGGAGCCTGCTTTGGATTCTGTATCTCCCTCTCTCTCTGACCCTCCCCTGCTTACGCTGCCTCTCTCTGTCTCTCAAAAATAAATAAAAAACATTAAAAAAAAAAGAAAGATATTCCCAACTACTGGTTTCCAGTGGGAAAGGGCATCACACAAGTACAAATTAAGTAACACCCTGTTATGTATATAGCATGGGTGGGAGGCTCTTCTGGCCTTTGTCTTCTGCTTGCTTGTAGAAGCAGACCCTTTTCTCTCATCAACTATATACATTCCAACCACTTTGCCGCTTCTCTATAAAAAGTCTCTCTCTCTTATTCTGTTAATATGACACAAACTTCCATCTTGAGTTTTTATGTCCTAAGAGTTAGCAGTCAAAAAACTATAATACCTTCATTTATTCCACCTGTATTCCCTAGCCTCCATATCACTGGAATGTTCTTCATTGTTAGGAAGCCTGTATGTACTTTAGAGATACTGCATGAGCAATGTCTTATTATTGGTGACCTGTCAACTTATCCTGGAATTCTGAGAGTTGCTTTAACTGTATGTTTCTCCTTTAGTTGCTCTCTGGTCATTTTCATATGTGTGTGTCATTTCTATCCCTTTTACTTCCTTCTTGCGCTCTAATGTCTTTTTTATTTGGTAATTTATATTTGTTTTAATTTTCTTCTTTATTTACCATGTAGCCTCTGATACATTTAAGATTGTCATTGGAATCACATCTATGTAGCATATTATATATTAGCCCATTTAAAGGACTTGCATCAGAAGTTAAAAATCTCATTCCTGATTCTGTAGCTTAGTGATCATATAAATGTCTGGAGATATGGTATCTCATGCCTGGTGTGAACTGGCTACTGGATCTCTGTATATTATTTCTTAACTGGATCCTGAATTTCATTATCTGCCTGAGTCTTCTCAACATACTCTTCCTAGAATAATTTTTTAAAATTTTTATTCAGTTTTGAGAGAGAAAGAGTATGAGCAGGGGAGGGGTGGGGGGGCAGAGAATCTGAAGCTGCTGACAGCAGCAAGCTCAATTCGAGGCTGGAACTCATGAACCCTATGAGATCATGACCTGAGCCGAAGTTGGATGCTCGACTGACTGAGCTACCCAGGTGCCCCATCTTCATAGAATACTTTTTACCTGCTGGCCTAGTGAGTTTTCATTGTGTCCTCAGTTGTATTTCATTGCTTTGTCTTCCGCTTTCCTATTATCATATAAATTACTGATACCAGAACCTACCCCCACTCATCTTGTACTTGTGGTTCCTTGAAGATCATCCCAGAAAAAAACAGAACTATTCTGGTTGTCAGACTATTAGGTTATTTTATTCATTCCATTATTACAGTGACATCATGGAAAAGACCAAACAACTTGCAACCTGGACCAAAAATACATTTTTGACTGAGACTTATTTATAATAAATCACTTTCCCATATAGCTTTCTCTTGTTGACCTTTTTTGCCATTACCCAAACCACCTACATCTGAAGAAAAATAGAGGATAATTAGAAGAAGGTTGGTCAACACAATCTTCACTTTCCTTTTACCCTGGAGACTTTATAATATGACATGCATACCTTTAAATTCTAATAGTTTTCTAGATTTTGGCATTGTCAACCTCTCAGTACATAGAGTATCCTTTAGGCCTTCAATATTGGGCATTAATCTACTATTAGAGTTACCTAAACCCCATGTCTCAGGTGAGGAAGACTAAAGGAGATTAGGACCTTACTCAACTCACTTGCTGCAAAATAAAAGAATGTAGACTTAAAGAGTTTTTCAGAAAACTTTATACTTGAAATAAGAGTAGAAGGAATTTTAGGCAGAATTTTATTCAAATTCTCATGCACTTAAGCAGCGTATTCAGAGGAACACTTTCAATTCTTTAGAGGAGTTGACCTTGATAAAGTTAGTTTCCAGCACCTGAGTCTCTGACCTTAAAACTCTTGTGAGTCTCTGACCTCTGCCTAGTTGCTAACTATGGACTGATTCTGAGTTTTAGTTTTTGGTCTTTGGTCCCATAATCATCTCCCATACTTTAATTACTTTCATCTAAATATATACTTATATTCATTTTTACATGTTACATTGCAGTCTTTAACATTTAACTTGTCTTTTTCCATTTGTATCTCCCAAGGCAGGATCTCCAATGGGTAACTCCTGCTCATAGCTATGTCCACTGAGAAGTAGAAGCCTAGAAGGGATAAGATTTGCAGCAGATTGATTGTGGAAGGGTCAGAAAAAGACAGGCTTCACAGTGTGATGCAGATCTGATGCCTGCTAAGCGGGCAAAAGGAGAAAGACTGGAGGGTGGAGCTTCATACTGCATTGCGCTCAGTCATTGGCTGGGATCAGCCCTTGGGGAAGCAAAGTGGATCTCTGGGGGGTTAGCTGGGGACATCAGTCAGCTATGCCCCTGACAGTAGAAGATCTAAAATTTTCATTTTCTGGTCTGCCACACCAGACTAATGAAAATAGTGGGATTTAAGGCATTTTTATAGAAGATACTTTTGGTCCAAGCTCTTTTCTCATGAAGTTTCCTATGTGATATTCAATCTTATGCTGGCTCCTTTTTCTTGTTTAAATCTTAACTCGAATATCAATTCTTCCGGTAATCTTCTCTGACCACATCATTCAATGTTGTTCTTGCTCCTGAGCAACTCAATATCACATTACCTTGTTTTATTTTCCTCATAGCCTGAATTACTATCTGACATTATCTAATATATCTGAGTACTTATTTATTGTGTGTCTTCCCCACCCACTAGAGCAGTAGTCCAGTCTGACAGGTTGAGTACTCTGTTGTCAGTGCCTGAAAAGCTCAACACAAATGCCTAGAAGAAATAAGGCACACTATAAATATTGTTATTAAAATTATTTTTTCTTCTAATTCTGTCACTCATTGTGGATTCTCCTTCTTTATACCATCCCAAACACTGTAGGAATCCCCCGATATTATGTATCATGGTGACACAGTGCATCATAGCCTGTGTTATCATGTCTCTGTCTCTCACCCCCGTGTGAGCTCTGTGAAAGTGAAGGTCATATCTTATATCATCTTTAATACTTTTCAGGTATCTAGTAGTACTCATAAAGGAGCATGAATAATTAGTAGGAGGAAAGAAGGGAAGATTTCCAATGCATGCACTCCATGTGCACTGTCCTTACAAGTATAATGGCTTACGGGCCGAGGAAGTCTAAAATGTGCAGTCGAGTGAGCATACAACTATGGAAGAAACACAGCAGGAAAAGATGGGAGATAGGTCTGAGAACCGGCAGTCATAAGAACAACTGTGAGCAAAGGCTACAAGATGTCTTTTCTCTTTGTGGGAGGTGCATCCATTTGGTGATCAAATAGGAACTACACAGCCAGGTTTGGAGAGGAAACCTGGTGTCTGCCTTTGTACTGGAGACAGGCCCTGAGGCTCCTGCCTGATGCTGGGGCCGGGGACAGGGGCTGATGGTTTCAGTGTCCTTTCTGGTGAGAGCAGCTCCTTTGTTCAGTGATCAAAGGCCCCTTCCATCCCATATCCCCACTTTGGTGTCACTTTATGTCCCACTCCCCTGGAGAGAGGCCCCCTCTGTAAGTGAATACTATTTCCTGGCTTAGAAGGAGCACTTGAGTGTTCTTGTTGAACACCCATCCTGTCAATTTGTTTTGACATTGTTCTCAATTTTCAAACCCAGATTTAACAACTGTTGGGTTTCATTTTTTTAGAGAAGGAATGTACTGAGGCTCAGTGTTGACAAGGAAGGAGGCAAGGTGAGAAGAGCATGATGTTAGGTATTAGAAAAATCTGGAATACATTTTAGCTCCACTGTTTTCTAATTGTGTGAGTTTTTGTCTTACCCCAGATACTTAACCTCTTGGTGCATCAGTCTCCATACCCCCAAAGTTTGACTTGCAATACGTATCTCATAAGATTTTCTTGATAGATACACAGTATGTTGTGAGCTTTTGCAAACACACTTTCCAGCCCACACCCTGCTCAACACACAGTGATCCCTTGCAATGTCTGGAATAGCTTTTCCATAACCTTTATGACCATTCAGTAAAATGAGTATGTGTCTAGTGAAGGAGGAAAACATTTATTCCTCCTGACCCTGACCCTGGAGCTTCTTGTCACAGGAGGATATACAGGATTCTCTGTCCTGTTTGAGCTATTGCTTACAGAGGCAGTTATGAAGCAAAGAAACTTTTAAATCTATTTATCAAAGGCCTTGCAAGCATCTGCTTCAAGGTAGGTGAATCAATTAGGCAGTATTGAGCAGGGTAAGTTAATCTGCATCCAAAGCGTTTTACTGCACAAACAAGTTAAATAAAAAATCAAGTGCAGGCCAATTGACTTTATTCCACTGTGTCTGGAATTGAAGGAAGAGGAATGATTCCCTCTCCGTGCTTCTAATCCTTTCTTACTTCTGTCTTAGAGAAGGAGCAGAAGTCTTCTGGGATTGAGAGACTGGGGGTCAGGACATGTGACATGTCCTTTGCAATGATAATCATTACCTGAAGAATTAAAGACTCTTGTGGGTATTACTGCTCTTTTGGTGACTTGGAAGGACTTTTATCCAGAGGAAAGTTTGGGCCAATGGGTTTATATTATAGGGCAATCGTTGTTTCCGATGAGATTTACTTGTCTCTGCATATACTCTTATTAACTAGAGTTAGATCTTACTGTTATCTCTGACAGCACTTTCTTTTGTCACCCTGAGCCCAAGCAGGCAATAATGCCTCAAGAATCTATCTTTCATTTATCCACTTCTCAAATTCCAATTGCCCCTCCTATATCCATATTCTCATGAACTCTTACTCAGAATACTACCGGGGATTGTTTCACTATACATTTTTCTTTATTCTTACTCCTCTCTAGTTCATTCTACATATAAATGCAAAGTCTGTCTTCAGCATGACATGGTGGAAAGAATACACACTTTGGTGTCAGAGACTCAATTTTGCATCTCTGTTTAACAAGTTACTGACTTTGAAAAAGTTATTGAACTTTTCTTAGCATCTACTCATCTGTAAAGTAGGGATAATTATAGTCCCTAACTCACAAAATATTTGTGACAAATAAAAGGGACAGTACATGAAAAACATTTAGTATAAAGTTTGGTGCCTAGTAAACACTCAACAAATGGAAACTATTAGGACAAAATAAGAATTTATGAGAAAATGATGTTTTCTGATTACGTCATTGTTCTTCTAAGACTCCAGTTTCCTTGTGAGCAGAAAACATTTTTGATGCTTCTTTGTTTCAACACAAACATGTGCAGTGCATAGGCACACACCTATACAATTCAACCTATTAAATTTAAGGCAAAAATCCCAATTTTACTATTTATCTTGTAGCTAAATATAAAGGGTGGAGAGATTTTTTCCAGATGCAGCAATTTTGTACACAGATATGTGGAAGTAGAGATGAGTGAGTAATACACAGTGAATGTCTATGCAAAATGTTCTGTGTGAAAATGGCCCATGCTCTCAAAATGATAATTTATGTAGGGAAGCCATGATATATCTTATGGAAAGGGGTTTCAGAGAGGGCGTGGAAGGTTCTAGAATTCTAGGTTATGAGTGCTTGAGCACCAGGGTGCTATCAAGAGTTTGGGAGCAGAGGGAGTGACAAAATACACTGGCCAAGAGAAACAATGTCCACCCATTTAGGTCGAGGAAGGACAAGGCACAATGCCTTCAGAGCTCAGAACAAATCACCCGATTCTATTTCCTGAATTGTTCATCTTCTGTGAGGCATGATGAATGCTGACTTTAGACTCCTTCTTTTGGTTCTGCCAGCAATTCAGTAGCTTAATCTTTTTCCAATCTCAGCTGTTGCCTAATAATCTGTTCCAGGCACAGAAATTTCATTAACTCCTCAATGATGTCCACAGGCTTTGACCATGGATTTCATCTGTTAAGCTGCTTTTATTTCAGCTACTATACAAATTACCCTCTGCCTGGGAAAAAAACAACAGCAAAGGAGAAAAAAAAAAAAAAAAGCAAGGGGGAGTGAGGAGGGAGATAGAGAAAAGAATGGCTGAAGCTCTTCTGTATTTCTCAACTTCCCTCTCCTTAGTGAAAATAGATGTCCAGAGAAGAAATTGAATTCCAAAGCAATGACTTGATAATGGAATGGCCCCAGATTTTCTCACTGGTAGCTTAAATGGGGGCTCCTGTCACAACCAGCATGATATGTGATTGTCTTATCAACCTTCGAAAACTATATTATACTTATAGATGGAATGGAACTGTTACTGGTGCTGGAAATGTAGTGATTGTATACTGATACTGGTTTCTGCTGAGTCTGAGAAGTGGTGAGATGGGGAAGTGGGAAGGTGGGGAGGGTAAGAGGAGATCCTCACTAAACATCTCCTGCTTAAAACCCCTTCCATGCTGCTGTGCACAGCTTCGTGAATGGTGCTGGCATTTCAGGCATCACTGGAGAAGATATTTCTGGACAGAAGTCATTCCTTCTAACCTTTCTTCTGTGAAGTCCCATCTAATTTGTAGAGTGAATTGCAACTTCTCCAGTGTTTCTGTGACACACATTGAATCTTCTTTTGTATCTCTTACCAAAAAGTATCATTTGATTCACACATGTGTTTCTTTCTCCACTTTTGAATTCCTTGTGGGTAAAGGTCAAATTATATGAGGCTAACACCAGTGTGAGGGTACCAGAAATTCTCAAGGTAGCAGCAGCATAGCTAAGGATGGATATTACTAATTGGTAACCAAGGAAACCAGAAAAATAGCAAGAGACAGAGCCCATTTTGGATTAGATAGAATAATGCTATAACGTGACTGCTACAGGCCCTAGACATTCAGTACCAGGTGGTGATATCAGTGGGGCTGGGTGTTTGCTCTGTCTCTTCATTGGGCACATTTGTACATAGTGATTTCTGTTACTCTGCAACTTAGAATAACAACTCAGAAGCTTCCATGGGAAGAGGTAGAGATTTACGGTAGAGTGGAAACACTTAATGGCTGTTTGCTTGCTTATTTTTGTTGTAAAAATCTGGGTAACAGCTCTGCTCCTCTCTTGACTCCTGACTCCTGACTCTCCTCTCCTGACTGTATTACAATATGTAAGAGGGGATATAGAGTTTACTGGTGCTAAGAAAAGACCATGTAAGGTCCTCTGTCTTTCTGGGTGATGCTTCCAAAAAGATATTTAGAAGAGGTTGACCAGGTATGGGCTAATTTCAGCATTGCTGACATGGTTTTAAAATATTTCCCATTAACAATTTTTGGATGACTGTTTTATTTTGAAATGAAATGACAGTACATGAACATTTTCAAATTGCTGGTTTGCAACTTTTGTGCTTAGTCTCTTATGCTAAAAAGATGCCCTCCCAGGACCCCTGGGTTCCTCAGTGGGTTAAGCTTCTGACTTCAGCTCAGGTTACGACCTCATGGCTCATGAGTTCGAACCTTGAGTCAGGCTCTGTGCTTACAGCTCAGAGCCTGGAACCTGCTTCAGTTTCTGTATCTCCATCTCTTTCTGTCCCTCTCCTGCTTGCTCTCTCCCTCTCTCTCTCTCCTCCCCACCCCCTCTCAAATATAAATAAGCCTTAAAAGTTTTTTAAAGATGCCCTACCTTTAATTATACTGCTCATGAAAACATTTTAATGTTTTGAAAGATAACTTCTATTTATAAATTGCAAGAATGTCTATTTTAAATGTTTATTTATTTTGAGAGAGAGAGAGGCAGAGAGAGAGGAAGAGAGAGAATCCCAAGTAGGCTCTGTGCTGTCAGAGCAGAGCCTGATGTGAGGCTCAATCTCATAAACTGTGAGATCATGACCTGAGCTGAAATTGAGAGTCAAACTCAACCAACTGAATCACCCAGGCACCCCAACAATGTTTTATAATTACTTAAAATTATCAACTCAGGGATGCTCTAATCACGTAGGATTATGAATTAATGGGATTCTATCTTGGGTGGTTTTAATTCTGTTTTCTTTGAAAAACATGGAGTTGGTTCCCCATCCCCAATTCTCCATATTCCTCTATGAAATAAATAGGCTGGCACTCTTATTCCATGACTGGAAAAGTTTGAGGAGCAGAGGTGTCAATCAGCATATTCAGTATCATTAAATATCTGTGGTGAAACCAGAATCCAAGTCCCATTCTTTGCCTGAGAATGACTATAGCCACCCCACCACCACTCTACCTCTCGAAAATTTCTTTGGGGTTATATTACTCTTCTCTCTCTGGTTTTAATTTTGTTGAGGAATAATTGACAAATATAATCATATATATTTAAAGTGTATGACATAATGATTTGATATGCCTGTACACTGTGGAATGATTACCAAGATGATGACAATTAACATATTCATCACTTCACACAGTTAACATTTATTAAATGTGTGTGTGTGTGTGTGTGTGTGTGTGAGATGAGAGTGCTTAAGACCTAATCTCAGCAACTTTCAAGTAAATAAGACTCTATTATTAATTATAGTCACCATGTTGTATATTAGATTCTCAGTACTTATTCTTGTAACTGAAAATGTATAACTGTTTACCCCTGCAAGCATTATTCTATTCTCTATTTTTATAAAATAGTTGTTTTGTTTTACTTTTTGTGTGCGTGTGATGCCATATAGTGTTTGTCTGGCTTAGTTCACTTAGCATAATGCCAATAATTCATCCATGTTTTTGCAAATGGAAAAATTTCCTTCTTTTTTATGGCTAAATGATATTCTATTGTATGACATAATATATATAATCTATTTTTTATCATGTATATATATTACATTTTCTGTATTGTTTCATCCATCAAAGAGCATTTAGGTTGTTTTCATATCTTGACTATTGTGACTAATGCTTCATGAACACAGTTGTATGTAGATATCTGAACTGATTTCAGTTCTTTCACATATGTATCCAGGAATGGGCATGCTGGATCATATAGTAGTTCAAGTTAAAAATTTAGAGGAACCTCTACTCTGTTTTCCATAATGGCTATACTATTTTACAGTCCCTTCAGTAGCCTATAAGGGCCCCCTTTACATTCTTGCTAGCACTCTTACTTCTTGTCTTTTTGATAATACCCATCTGAGAAGGTATTGCTTCTCTGTGGTTTTGCTTTGCATTTCCATGATGATTTGTTATGTTGAGCATCTCTTTATATGTCTGTTGGCCATTGTGTATGTTGTGTTCAGAAAAATGTCTATTCTGGTCTTTTGCCCATTCTTAATTAGAGCATTTGTTTTGTTTGTTTGTTTGTTTGTTTGTTTTGCTATAGAATTATATAAGTTCTTTCTATATTTTGGATATTAACACCTTATCAGATATGTACTTTATAAGTATTTTCTCCTATTGTGTAGGTTCTCTTTTTAATGTATTGGTTGTTTTCTTTGCTGTGCAAAAGCTCTTTAGTTTGATGTACTCCTATGTGTTTATTTTAGCTTTTGTTACCTGTGCTTTGGTATCTTATCCAACACTCTCCCTATTTTAGTGATTGATTGATTGACTGATTCATTTTACTTATAAGATCGGTCCTTACCACCACCCATACTTCCACTCATCTGCGAATCTAAAACTAATCCGAGTTAAGATTTCTGTGTAGCTCTATAGACTCCAATTTTTAAGGTTTGAGTTACTTTTGGTTCTGCTACCTCTAGACCTTCTTCTCTCAAGGAGGTGGCATAGAGCACAGTGGTAAAACTCAGTTTTTATAGTCATGCAGAACCCCCACTGGTTCCACTTACTGAGATAATGCTAAACAAGTCAGACTACTGTTTTCCTCTAGACTTGATGTTCGATTTCAATGAGATACTGCATAGGGAGTGTACAGTAATGGATGCGTTTTTAATCCTATATCTGACTAATATTAGGATAGATGATATTGGCCATACCAGTGGTGAGCTTTATATGTGAACCTGAATTCTGTCCATTGGATTCTCAATTTCTTTTCAGTACTTGAAACTGACAAGGTAACTGCCATCATTCTTCTCCAGTGTAGCAGTTTGTCAAAGTGTGGTAGTTGGACCATCTGCACTTATATCTCCTTAAAGGACTATTGAAAATCAGATCTCTGGGACTCAATGCTGTCCTATTGAATTTGTGTGGTAGAGTTCAGAAACCTTCAATAACACAAGCCTCCAGGTTATTCTGGTGCAAATGATGATCTGAAAATCCCATCCTGTTCCAGAACTATAGTCTGTTGGGAACTTACAAGACATTTTATCTCTTCCATGAGATTAGTGGGACTGTTTCATTTGTCTAGATCTCTGAATATCTCCTTTGCTTTCATTATGTATTCAGTCTAATGATCAACTAACTATCTCCCTTACTCTAAGTTAGAATCTTCAAAGCTGACTCTTCTCCTAAATTCCATCCTTTGTTGTCATTTGTTTAAAATGGCATGGGTTGCCTCCCAAGCCAGAATTCATTCCATTTCTGCCTGTTAATGTGCATAATTTCTGCCTAGATGTATCAGTCTGTTCTCCTTTTCATCTGTGAATACATTTCTCCTTTCTCTGACTTTTCCCCATAATGTTGGAGGTGATCATCTTTACTCCATTAACACTCATTTCCTTTTTTATGTTTATTTATTTGAGAGAGAGAGCACATGTGCAACAGAGCACAAGTAGGGGAGAAGGAGAGAAAGACACCCACAGGAATCCAAAACCGGTTCCAGGCTCTGAGCTGTCAGCACAGAGCCTGATGTGGGGCTCGAAGTCATGAGCTGTAAGGTCATGACCTGAGCCAAAGTCACACATATGCTTAACCGACTGAGCCACCCAGGCACCCCAACACTCATTTCTTTTGAATGGGATCTGGCTCCACCTTTGGCTTCTGAGATAAGCCTGAATAGCTTAAATGGATGAATATATGCCATCTCCCTAGCCAAGGCCAGTGACTCAGATAGCCACTAATCTGATCCAGTCAAAGAAGAATAAGGAAATGCTGAGAATGGGGAAGAGGCTGAATTTAAGAAATAAACATATTATTTTTTGTGGGAATTATTGGAAGATACATTATTTTTACCTAAGTCAATGGCTCTCCATCCTATCTGTATATTAAAATTGCTTGATCATCTTAAGCTACCATGTTGTAAGACTAATTAGGTGAGTTGCTTTTTCCCCTTCAGTATTGCTATGCTGTTCATTTGAAATTCAGCAAGGGACATTTGTTTCTGTTTGTATTCTATTTGATCTTTCTTCTTCATTGTGGTTAATATTTTTTGATTACATGATATATTAATCTGGTACCAAAGGTGAAACTATATACAAGCTATCCCTAGAGAAGTGCTACTACATATTCATTCTGTTCACCGAACTCCCACTCAAGCTCATTAGTGACCAATCTTGTTAGTCTCTGAGTTCTCTTTCCTCTGTTGGTGCACAGCTGAGCAGAAATATGTATTTTATTTCCTGTTCTTTCTTACAAACAAGGTAGCTTCTATAGATACTTTTTTTTATTAATAGTTTATTACCAAGTTAGTTTCCATATAACACCCAGTGCTCTTCCCCACAAGTGCCCGTCTCCATGGCCATCACCCCTCTTCCCTTCCCCCTGCCCTTCAGCCCTCGGTGTCTATAGATACTTTTATTTTTGCATTTTCTTTTTTTAAAATGACAATATATCCTGGAAATCTCTTCTCATCAGTCTGCAAAGGGCTTCCTCATTCTTTTTCAGCTGCACCCTATAGCACTCTTCTTTATACCATTCCAAGTCATTCAACCACTCTACTATGGTCTCTTACATTATTGTTTCCAGTATTTCAAAACTACAAACAAGATTTCAATAAATAAACTTGTATATGCGCATTTTTGCATATGTGAAGGATAAAAATCAGAATCAATTTCTATATGTGGGATTACTGGGTCAAAAGGTAAATGGATATTTATTAGATAATGCTAAAGCCTTATCCAAAATCATTGTACCAATCTGCATTCAGATTCACATAGTCTGGCCAATAGAATGTGTTATCATACATTCTGTCAATCTTATAGGTAAGAAATGGTTCTAGAGTGCCTGGGTGGCTCTGTCGGTTAAGCATGCAACTCTTAGGTTTGGCTCAGGACATGATCTCATGTGTCATGGGTTCAAGCCGCACATTGAACTCTGTGCTGAGAGTATGGAGCCTGCTTGGGATTCTCTCTCTCTTACTCTCTCCCCCTCCCACACTCTCTCACTCTCGTGCTCTCTCTCTCAAAAATAAATAAACTTTAAAAAAAAGAAAAATGGTTCTGATTTTCATGTCTCTAATTATGACTGAAGGTGACTATCTTTGCACAGATCTTTCCATATTTTTTCTCTATTTAAAGTAGTTCTAAACTGGGAATGTGCATTAGAATCGCTGTGTGTGTGTGAGCATATGTGCATGCATATCTTTTAATCTATGAGCTTTTTCGTTAAAAGATCTGTAGGTGATTCACTGTAAAGTACCACTCTGGGTCACTCACTCCAGACAGGTCTGGGGCTGAAGCAGTCACTGTTGTTACCATAGAAGGATCCACTTGAAGAACAAGCCTACTGGTAAAGAAGAAAATGATGATGCACCGTAGTAATCTATATGTAAAATCAACTCCATCTCCCTTCTCTTTTATATAAATCATTGAGGTTTTCCCCACAAGTCAATACAGTGGTTTTTATTCATGATTAATAGTTCCATTTCCTCGATGTAGCAATTTTTCCTACCTACAGTGTCCTATGCCCTTTCCACTTCTCTTTTCATTTCAGTTTTTTTGGTATAGCTTATGCTGAATAGTCCCTTAAGACTTTGATTTAGACACCGCCTCCTCCTTCAAGACACCCTTCTCTTATGACCTCATCAACCTTCCCCATCCAGTTTGGGTTGCGCGCATTGCTTCCTTGCTCTCTAGCAACTTGTGTTACAATAGCAATATATGCAGTTGCCCGGAGGCATGCTGCTCTCTTACTGCCTATTCCTCTGCACTGTGAGGCCCTTGCATTCTTGGAGTACTTCATATTCATGCACGTAATGGGGGAAGGAAGAACTCAAGCTGCCCTAAATTTGAACTTAAGAATAAATTGACTTGAGGCACCTGGATGGCCTAGTCAATTAACAGTCTGACTCTTGATTTCAGCTCTGGTAAGGATTTCACAGTTCATGAGTTCAAGCCCTGCATTGGGCTCTGCATTGACAGCGCAGAGCCTGCTTGGGAGTCTCTGTTTCTTTCTCTCTCTGCCCCTCCCTTGCTCATAATTTCTCTCTCTCTCCCTCTCTCTCTCAAAAATAAAAATAAACATTAAAAAATAAGTTGACTTACAAATAAGTCATAATCCTTCTTTATGAAAATAACAATTTTGGAGAGGAAAGAAGTTGACATCGCAATAGATATGTTTAAATGTGTGATGTTTCAGAAAGGGATATGAATGCTTTTAGGAAATATTATAGATATTGTTTATTAGAGAAATTATAGAAGATGCCATGGAAATATGCTAGCAGGAATGGCCTGGGTGAGATTGATTCAGTGCAGTATTTCCCATGGTAATGTGGGAAAACAACTTCAGGAAGGCAGTGTTCAATATTTGGATTTTAGTCACATGTTATGCTGTGAGGTCCACAGTGGTCAGGGTTCTGCCACATGAGCCTTTCAGAAAAATGTCTTACCAACGCAGCAATCTTATGGTATCACTGCTTTTAGGAAATAAAGTAAATTGGGTCACATGCTCAGGGCAGAATAATGGTAGGAGCTATGGCAGCTACAAGAAACTGCAGACGCTGGTAAATTTGGTAAGTCCAGGGGGTATGCAGATTGATTTGGGAGATAGATATACCCCTCTTCCCCAAGTCCATCAGTCACATTGAAAAGAACTCTGAGCCCAGGAGAGAACTAGAACCTTATTTTTTAAATGAATGTTACCCAAGTACAATTTACATTCAACTAAATACACTCATTTTAAGCGTACAGTTGATGATTGTTAATAAATGGATACATCCATGTAACCACCACTACTCTCAAAGTGTAAACTATTTTCCTTAGTTCAAAAGTTTCTCTTGTGCCCTTTCTTTGTCTATTACCCTACCTTCCAGCTCTCAGTCTCCAAGATACCACTTGTCGGCTCTGTCCCTATAACTTAGGTATGGCTTCTTTGTTTATATTTCTAAGGACCTGCCAAATTGTTTTCTGTGGAGATTGTGCCATTTTACATTTCTCCTTGCATGTATGAGAGTTCTAGTTGCTCCACAAATTAGTTAACACTTTCTAGTGTCAGTCTTTTTACATCTTAGCTCATTTATTTTTCCTGTGCCTTTAATTCTAGTACTTTATGTAAATTCAAGTGACTTGCTCAGGTGATTAAAAAAAATTTATCAAGTCTCTTTAGATGTCTCCAACTATCCTTCCTCTCCCTATTTGTGCATGCTTTTCTTTCTATCAGGAGATACACTTTATTTCCTCTCCTCTTTAACCAGGCTGGCATTTTGACTGACCAATGAATGTATGAGAAGTGACATTCTGGGATTTCTGAGACCAAGAGTTAAGACAATTGACAGCTTCCACTCCCTGAATCTAGGGATTCATGTGAGTCTCCATAGAATCTAGGGATTCTGTGCTATTAGAAGCCCAGTGGAAATAGAAGTCATATTGTAGATAGCTAGGACACGGGCTGACCACCCTTGGTGAACTCTGAGCCACCCAACAACCAGCACCTGTGAGTGAGCCATGTTAGACATTGCAGCCTTGCTAAGTCTACGATGACCAGACTCTGCTAACAGACGAACCATCCAGCTGAATCAATTCAACCCCAAATCGTGAGATAATAAAATGGTTGCCTCTAGCCACCTAGTTTTGGGGTGGTTTGTTAAGTAGCAATAGATAACCAAAATATTGTATACAAAATTCCTAGCTTAGGGCTTAATAAATATTTGCCAAGTAAATACATTCACTCATTCAACACACACTCTTTGTATACTTAGCACTGCTAAGTATCACAGCGCTGATATATGTCTTAAGAAAAATAGACAGGAAATTGTTTCCTCAATTTGCAGATGATGGTAACATTTAGCTATAACATTTAGGAATCCTTTAACTATGTATCATTGACCCTCACTTGGCCTTGATCAAGAGTCTCTTTATCTGAATTAGGCCCTGCTGGGAGCCTGGAATAATTTCCCTAGGTACCAAACCATGAATCATATACACCCTCCCCTCTAGTTCAGCTCTTATAGTGCCTGGGAATACAACGCCACCCGCCACTTGAGTAACAGTGGAAACATGACCTACTTCAGTCACATCAGCGGAGATTTTGTCTTGCAACAGTTCACTCTTTGAGTAAATGAGGTGCAATCTTGAATAGCTGTAGGATAGTAAATTGATCGCTGGTGGAGCTCATTCGAGTAGCCCCCATCACCCACCACTCAGCTGCAGTTTACAGGCAGCTGTGACAGATTAAGTCCAAAAAGAGCACAGCAATTGCAGCCGCCTTGATGCCCAGAGCACAGGATGCCCTTTTTACCTTTTTTGAAAATGAAAAAGAACAAACCACCATAACACACTCTGCCCCTGACGGTGTTCCTATCTTTCCTGCTCCCACAACAAGGGACATTGGTAGCTTACTGATGGTTTGAGCTCGATGAGACCTAATGTAGCTCAAACTCATTTACCGGATAGGGAAAAGGAGGCCTCAGGAGGTTAAGTGATGCTCTGCTAGTCACACAGGGAATTAGAAGCACAGCTACGACCACATGTCAGGTCACTAGAATATTAATCATATGTCCTTTCCTTTTAAACACCCTGTCTCATTGCTTCCATGGAACTTAGAACTTTCCTCCTCATCCCAATAACTGCTCATGCTTTGGAAGAGATCTATTTCCTTCAGAGCATAGATCATAATGATCAGGATATGTGCCAAGGCCATCTCTAAAACCTCATCACTTTCCCATAACTAGCAGCCCCTGTCCAACCTAACTTATTTTATTCGTTCAGGAAGGTTTCCTGGGTGACTAAAATATAGAAAATCCTAGACAAGATATTTTGGGGGATGCAAAATTGTAGAACATTGCTTTCTGGACTCAATAAATATATTTGGTGAGTGATAATTAATATTTAAATACTTACAATAAAAATCAGTACATGATACTTGTGCTGTAGATATGATAATTAATAGTCTAACATTCCAAAAAAGTGAGACCTGACTGTTGCCATAAAACAGTGGATGCCATACTAAGTCTACAAAGTGTGCTCCCTGGAGCAGCTACATCAGTGCATCCAGGGATGTTGTTAGAAACAGATTCTCAGGCTGCACCCCAGATCTGCTGAGGCTGATTCTATACTCTAACTGATTTTCAGGAGGTTTGTATTCACATTAATATTTGGTAATCTGAAACAGAGTACAGAGGAGTGGAGGAAGGAGGAATTGTTTTTGGCCAGTGTGATTAAGGAAGAGCAACAGAATGATGTGTTGATCAAGACACTTGAATCACACAGAATCGGATTAAGCTAGAGGGACCTGAGCAAGTTATTTAAATGATTTATTCATAAAAAAAAAAAGACGCAGTATTAGTGCCTGCCTCCTAGCGTATGTGCAAGTTAGGTGAACACTGGGAATGGAAAGGTGATTGTGGGAAGGAAGGGTGGTAGAAGACAATAATCCACAGCATTGTTGTAACTGAAGTGATGGAGGGGTAGGGTTGAGTTTAGTGTTAGCCAGTTGGTTGCCTGGAGTATTAATGCCATTAGCAAACACTGAAAAGCTGAGAGAAAGGAATGGCAAATGATGATGATGATGATGATGATGATGATGATGATGATGACACTTCTAGTCTTATCCTGTGAATAAGCCTTGAGCCTTCGTTACTCTAACTTGTCAATCTCCTGACTCCAAAGAATTTGCAAGATCGAAAATCTAGAGGTAGAGGTCCCTTGGGACCTTAAATATGTCCCTGAAATAGATACATAGCAGCCCTTTAACTCTACTGTAAAAATGCTCCCTAAATGCAGTTCTATTTTTCACACCACGTAGCATTTTGCTTTATGCTCATAGTCATGTAATGTAAAGGGTAATTCGGAGTTGATAAATTAGCAGCCAGGAAAAAGGTCTACAAGGAGCTTCAGTAAGCCATTTAGCATTTGGTGAGTTCTGTAGAGCTTTGGTCTCTTTCCACACCCAGAGGTAGTAAATATCCCTCTCTGGATGGTACTTGCGGAGAGTGCCTCTGCATTTTGATACTCTGTGAAGTGCATTCATGTGAGCAACAATCATTTCATGTTGTAGGTTAGAACTTCAGAGGCATACTTCTGATGGTCCTTTCCATTCAATGGGGAAACTGTAGCCCAGGATACTTAACCAGCTAGTTATCTTAGGTGACTTCCTTAGATCAGATGATGTATTTCTTTTCCTCCTTCCTTTCTTCCCCCATCCGTCTTTTCCCTCTCCATCCTGTCTCCGTCTCTAGCTTTCTCTCCTTCATGACTTCATTGATGATGAGAGTTTATTGATGTTAGATAAATAAAACTGTAACATCAAATTAAGATAGGATTAAATAGGAAGGATGCAGTTAGATGAGTTGGATTTCTCTGTGATTGGGATACTGTAGTCTAACTGTGACCCTGCATAATAGCTCATCGGGTTTAGGAACTGAGATCCCTAACCAACATTAGCTCAATGTAAATCTGCAATATGAAGTATCTGGCCAAAACTGAAAAAAACAAAAAAGGAAAAGAAATAAGAAACGTCTGATGTAAACATCCTCTCAGATCTGAGCTGAACGAGGAGGTGAAGTTTGGAAGGGTGTAGGCGTTCAGGAGAGGCTGAGTATTTTTATTTTAAAGTTTCTTCTAATTCCTAGGCTTTACTACTCTGGAAAAGTTGTTTCACTAAATTTAGCAGCTCGAAGCTGGTAAGTCAAGGAGAAATGGAAGATAAGAGGAGCTTTTTTAAAACTAAAAAGTTGGATGTGTGAGCTCTGAATTCAGCATCTTCATTCCTGTGGCAGGAATTGGCTCTTCCATCAGGGCTCTCAGTGGGCCAGAGCTGTGTAGAAGGAAATGGTTGCATTTGAGGCTGTGAGGGATTATTTACAAAGGAAATCCACTTGTCTTGCAGGCTCTATCCTAATGGACTCTTTACTGAGCTTATTATCTCGTTGATAACACACACAATCACTTTGCTACCAGTTTCCTTTAGTTTCAGGCCAACATGCTCTGATCTTTATGGGAAAACACAGTGATCTAGTAGGGATACTAGACTAAATACCAACCAACCTTCCTGGTTGGTATATTTATTTTCGCCAACAAATTGCTGACTGTGAGCCACTTAAACTACCTTTGCTTCTACTTTACCACCCACCAAATATATAATTATAGTAACTCCAATCCTTGGCATTTGTATAGAAATCTACAATTTCAAGTCATTTTCATATCCACTTTTATATTTTAATCTCACAATCAACCAATGAAGAGAGCAGAAATATAGATCTATAAGTGATATATAGGTTTTTTAAAAATTATTTTACTGAAGAAGAAATCCACAAGATGATAAGTTAAGTAATTGCTTAAGGGTGTAAATGATGAAGTATATCCTTGACTCATAGTTCATAACTCTTGTTAGAAGATATGTGTGTGTAGGTGTATATATGTAAATATCTTTTTATTTGAGAGACAGAGAGAGATTGAGCACATATGAGCAGAGGAGAGGGGCAGAGGAAGAGAGAGAATCTCAAACAGGCTCCATGCTCAGTGTGGAGCCTGACATGAGGCTCCATCCCATGACCCTGGGACCATGCCCTGAGCCCAAATCAAGGGTCGGACACTCAACTGAGTAAGCCACCCAGGCACCCCAGAAAATATTTTTTTAAAAAGTAAAATTATCCCTCTCATACAAATGTTACATGACCACATTATTTATATTATTTAACTCATTAATTAATAAGGAACAAGTGAGATATTGCACCTGCAACCTCCTTTTTCAAAGGAAAACTCAAAGTTTCATACATTCGAGTCAATTAAGGGATGCTGAAATTTCACATTTGCTGAACAGTTCAGTATCCCTAGAGTGAGAATCGGCTGCACTCCATGGTATATTCTGCATTTCCATAAATAGCAATTATTTGTTTTACTCTCAGTTTTCCGCAGCTTGCGGGGTTGTAAAATTACCCAAAGACAATAAAAGCTAGAGATACCCCTGATGGAGGAGCATTTTACAATATTTCACATTTTTTCCCTTTAATTCAAAATGTAGCATTCTCTACACTACACTCTAAGCAGCCAGTCATATCATTTTCTTCTCCATAAATGAGTCCATAACTGGTCGTCTCCAATGTTTGTTAGATACATATTTAAGAATTGCTAGCATTTGATAATAGAGGCTAAAATACATAGGTAATAATGATCCTGGTAATAAAAACAACAACTAGCATTTGTCAGATACTTTGTACCATTGTCAATAGTGTCTATCAGTGTGTTTTGTTTTTCTTATTTCATTGAATCATTAAAATAATCTTATGACATAGGTGCTACTATAGGGCAACAGTTAGGGATAGTAATTAACTTAACCAAAGCCTTCTGTAGAATATTCCACGGAATATGGTCCTACGTTTTAATTTTTTGTACTGTTTAAATGAATTAGATCATGAATGGGATACTTAAGTGTCCTGTACTTGAAATTGGCAGCTAAAAATGGGTAATTTTATAAAACTATGATGTTATTAATGCTAGAATGATTCAAGAACTTTAGGAGGGAAAATGTGATATCAACCTGAGTATATATCACTAAGTGTTGTCTGTAAATTCTCAGAGCAAAGGGACTGGTTTTCAGCAAAGTCCCTCATTAGACTCTTACTAAAAGATTGTTCTGGAGGAAATGGGTGAGGGCATAAGTCCCTCTTTAGCAGAAAGAATACTATTTTTGATTAAATCATGGCCTTTAGAGCTGGGTTGAGCTAATACTTCTGCTGAGTGATTTACAAGATTTATTTGACCTATCTGAGCCTCAGTTTTCTCATCTTAAAATGGGTAAAGCACCATTACCAATCTCAGAAGGCATTATGGGTTAAAAGAAATAATGTAGGTAAAGTTCTTTGAATTTTTCTTGGCATGTGGCAGCATGCAATAAATGGAACCATATATTATTTATTTATTTATTATTAGATCACTTGCATTCAAATTCAACATACTCCTTTAATGTTACCTTAGATTTGAAAATAACGATTGTGTCTGAAAATAATTTTAGGTAATAGACATTTTATTTTATTTTTTTATTTATTTTTGAGAGAGAGAGAGCGTGAGCAGCAGAGGGTCAGAGAGAGGGAAACACAGAATCTGAAGACAGGCTTCAGGCTCTGAGCTAGCTGTCAGCACAGAACATGATGCGGGGCTCGAACCCATGAACCATGAGATCATGACCTGAGCCAAGGTCAGACCCTTAGCCAACTGAGCCACCCAGGTGCCCCGGTAGTAGACATTTTAGAGGGCACACTTAATAAACTTTCTGGCCCCTTATACTCTCTTTGAGGATTCTCTTACTGCCTCAGGGAAACTGCTTTTTCAGTTGAGAACATTGGACTACTTCTCCCATGTCCCTTTAAATGTATGCTCATTATAAGGCAGGAGACTCCTCTGTCCTTTGACATCAGAATGGAGAAAGGGATGGGGTACACTTTAATTGAAACTGCAGTAGAGATAATTCTTAACCTTGTGTGGGGATGAACAACCGGAGACAACTACTTCCTAGATATGGAAAAGATTACTTCTAAATTGCTTATATAAAATCTCTCACTTCCTAAAGTCTACCATTCATAAGGCATTATAAATTTAATCCAATTTGGCCCTTCATGCTCCTTTGTTTCAGGTTTGTTATTAAGCTGTGGGGGAGCATAGATATGGAAGGCTGAAGTCCATCTCCTCTAGGGACTTTCTGTCTAGTTGAGAAACCCAGTGTTCAGAAGGACACCATTCATGCTAAGTATAGAGAATTAACATTAGAAATCAGATCCAGACCTTACAAACTAGTGGCCAGTAACCCTACTTGGCCTGTAAATAAGTGTATTTAATTTGAACAGTGATGCAACCCTTATAGTTTATTTTTTAATATTTATTTATTTTTGAGAGAGAGAGAGAGAGAGTGACAGAGACAGAAAGAGAGGCAGAGGAGCAGAGAGAGAAGGAGATAAAGGATCTGAAGCAGGCTCTGCACTGACAGGAGGGTTTCTGATGCAGGGCTCACACTCAGGGAACAGTGAGATCATGACCTGAGCTGAAGTTGGACGCTTAACCCACTAGGCCACCCAGGTGCCCTGCAATCTTTATAAGTTTAAAGGAAATTCAACTTAAATTAAAATTAAAATAAATCTCATAAGAAATCAAGGATTTCTGGCATCTCACTTACGTGGCCTTAACATTCTACCTAGCAACCATCAGCCACAGGTGAGCAGGAGTTGCCCCCTTTAAAAGGCTTTAAGGGGTGCCTGGGTTGCTCAGTTGGTTGGGTGTCCGACTTCAGGTCAGGTCATGATCTCACATTTCATGGGTTTGAGCCCCGCGTTGGTCTCTGTGCTGACAGCTAGCTCAGAGTCTGGAGTCTGTCTTCGGATTCTGTGTCTCCCTCTCTCTCTAACCCTCCCCTGTTCATGCTGTCTCTCTCTTTCTAAAATAAATAAAAATAGTAAAAAAAATTTTTTAAAGGCTTAAGGGGTCTCTAGTTCACCATTTCCAGCTTACATTAGTGATTTATCATAACTACCTGGTTCCTGTGTGCATTTGATCCCGTGACCCTTGAAATAGTGACTCCTGACTAGAGTGTAATGTGTCCAGGGAATGAGATTCATTTCAGGTTCATTTCAATAGGATGATGGAGCTGGGGAAAGAGCAAACTAAAATGTGAGCATCTGGTACGTTTCATCTACTTCACGTATATTTTCTCAATTAATTCTTGCAACAACTGTCTTAGGTAGGTGGCACTGTAACTCTTTCACATTTGAGGAAAATGCAGCTCAGAGTTTATTTAGAAGGTGCCTAATTGGCAGAGGTAAGATGTAATTCCAAGATAGTGGAAAGAAAATGACCCAGCAAGTGTTGTTTTTAAACTGATATCCTTACTTTGTAGTTTATACTAGTCAGAATAGGATACGCAACGCAGTGGTGATAAACAAACCCTGTGTATCAATGGCTCAACAATTAGTAGTGGGTCCAGCAGTGGTCCAAGGCAGCTTCCTTGCAAGTGACTGGCGATCCCAGCAGATTCAGTCTTGTGGCAGCGAGATATTTCCATAGTCACTGTTGTAAGGAGAAAAGAGAACTCAAAGTTCCTGCATGGGTGTTCACTGTCTCACCTAGCCATGCCACTTCTGTTCACAGTTCATTGTTCAAAATTAATGGGATGGCCCTGTCCCAAGGAACAAGTGTTCCTTATGCCCAAGAAGGAGAAGGGGCTGCGTATAAATGACACTAGTAGTGTCCGCCCTGATCATCTTGGCAAGGTGTACAAAGTCTTTGTCTACCTATCTTTATTAGCAAAGGAGATTGATAACTTTCTCCTAAGATTTTAGTGGTGGTGTGAGATGATATTTATAAAGCATAAAGTATAGTGGATGACTTTAAATGACCAGTAAACTCACCTTTTCATTTGCTCAGTCTGATCAAGACAGCATAGGATCATAGTGGTTGTTCTGTACTGAATCAGGCAAGTAGGTTGCAGCCTCAGTTCCACTACTGACGATGACCTAGATGTGGAAAATCTCTGAGATTTCATCTAAAAGATAAGGGGGTTGAACTACATGACCTCAGGCTTCCTCTCTGCTCCTAATAGTCTGTGTTTACCAACAATTTCCTTAAGAACAGCTATAAATGCTGTCAGCCCACATCTAGCATGGTTCTTTGATCCAGATATTATTCCATTGGGAGAAATTTAGAAAAGTGTTTTCCCATTTGAAGATTCCACCATGTTGGATGCCCAGAACTATGTTAAATAAAGAATAAATGTTTGAGCAATCAAATGACCATCTGTATTACACATCTCAGGCTGCCGTAACAAAATACCAGATTGGGTGGCTTTTACAGCGGACTATTTTCTCAGAGTTTTGGAGGTGAAAAGTCCAAGATGGAGGTGCTGTTATTGTTGGTTGCTGGCGAGAGTTCTCTTCCTGGCTTGCAGATCACTGACCTACTTGCTGTGTCCTCACATGGGCTTTTGTCTGTGTGCACACATTCCTTTTGCTTACAAAGACACCAATCCTATTGGATTAGGGCTTCATCTTTAACTATTACCTCCTAATAGGTCCTGGCTTTAAATTCAGTCACATAAGGGGTTATGGCTTCAACATATGAATTTGGGGAGGAGGGACACTATTCAATCCATAACCACCATAAGCCATAATAGTTGGAAATGTGACCTTAGAATATTGGCCATAAAAAAATACCCTGAAAGAATTCCCTTTTCTAAAGAATACAGTGATTTTCAATGTAAAGAGTTCTATCCTGGCAACACTTTCTTATCAGATTCTTAACCACTTCTCTTGGTCTATCCTTAAACAATATATAGGTTTTATCTTTGATCCAATCCAAAAGATTAATGATGAAACAAAAGACCTGAGACCATGTCAGCGAAAAATCATAACATGATTAATTAGGAATGCTTTTTATTGGCCCAGAAAGGGACAAAAATGATATACACAAAGTTCGTGTATCTGAAATTTTTGGACTAGATCAACTGTAAGGAAATTCCCAAATCTAATATTTTATCATTTTATAAAGGAGTATAATTCCTCTCACATGAAGGGTACCCTAGGTCCAAAAAATCAAAGTAAATAGTACTTGGCTTATTTTTGAACTAAGACCTAAAAGCAAATTGGAAATAAATAATGTGGTGCTGGTATCCAAAGGGAGACCTTTGCCAGGCTGTGTAGGAAACCTAGAAGTAAAGTTAGGGTTTTTAGGGCTTAAGGAGGGAACCTGGAGTGTGTGTTTGCCAAAAGGGGGCAGTAGAAGCCAGGCTCAGCAAAGTGGGTCAGAGGAACTGCGCTGGACCCCACAGTTTTGGCTGTCTGCTGTAGCTGCCAGCTCCCAGGAGCACGCATTAGGGGGAAAGCCTGATGCTTCAATGACAGGGCAGGAGTGGTTTTAGCCAAGGTGCACTTGTACCATGTGGAGAGAAAACTATGGCTTTTCATTTGCTTTTAAATAGTTCCCCTCACCATCTTGAACTTGCTGACCTGGACCAGTACATTCATCTTAAGCAAGAACAGCAAATTGCATGCTTCTTGCTGACCTGGGTGGGCTGGAGCAGAGCACCTGCCTATTTTCATACAACCCCCTGCCAGTGTTTATTTCTGCCTCTTGGAGGAAGGCTTGTTAGGGAGGACAATTAACTCATCAGCTACTATTAGCAGGGCCTAATGACTGCCAGGTTTTTCTGGGAAATGGCAAACCTCTCTCTGCCCTTCCCAGAAAGGACTTCCTCCTGCCAGGAGGCTGTTTAATCAGAACCACAAACAGTCGTCAATAAGAGGAAGGGTAGTTGTATTAAGCGGTGTCTCTCCTGTAGGGAGCCCAGTGATTGCAGAGGAAAAACACTGAGCAAAGCCTGCCTGTGTCTCCCTGGGGCTCAGAGGCTAACTTCCCCTGACAGTGTGGGAACAAGCCTCTTTCTCAGTGCTCTTGGTGACCACTCTGCTGCCCATCCTCCTAGTGCTTATAAATTCAGCCTGCATTACACAGATATGTGTGTCTACATTTCTTAAAATTGAGCCTGTATTTATTCTAGACATATATGTATTAAACATCCCCCCTCCCTTTGCAAAGCTCTCTCTGTGGCTCCTTCAGTAACCTTCTAACTGATCTCCCTTTTACAAGTCTTACTTCTTTCATCCATTCACCACAAACAAATAGCCAGAGAGATTTCTTTTTAGAAAAACATCACTTTGTCAGATCACCATAATCCACTCTCTTAGAAATTTTCATCGGTTTCCCACTGCATTTACAGTAAATTCTCAACTTTTCACCATGACTTACTATGCCCTTGTTGACCTGGAATCTGCCCACACTTTGGCCCTCCTCATGACATTATTCCCCACACTCATTTAAATCCTAGAAAATAGAAAATACCTTCCTTTCTCAGTGTCTTTGCACATCTTCTTTGCTTAATTTTGGTTTTTTAATTTGCTTTTTAAATTTTTTTTAAATGTAATTTATTGTCAAGTTAGCTAACATACAGTGTACACATTGTGTTCTTGGTTTTGGGGGTAGATTCCCATGATTCTTCACTTACATACAACACCCAATGCTCATTCCAATAAGTGCCCTGCTCGGTGCCGATCACCCATTTTCCCCTCTGCCCACCTTCCTCCCATCAACCCTCAATTCTCTGTATTTAAGAGTCTTTTATGGTTTGCCTCCCTCCCTCTCTGTTTGTAACTATTTTTCCCCTACCCTTCACCCCTGGTCTTCTGTTAAGTTTCTCAACTTCCACACAGCAATAGCACTGCTAGAAATTTATCCAAGGGATACAGAAGTGCTGAATGATAGGATACATATACCCTAATGTATATAGCAGCAGTTTATCAATAGCAAAATTATGGAAAAAGCCTAAATGTCCACCAACTGATGAATGGATCAAGAAGATGTGGTTTATATATACAATGGAATACTACTTGGCAATGGGAAAGAATGAAATTTGTTTCCTTATTTTGCATGTTCTCCTTTTCTCGCTTGACTAAAATCTACCCATTCTTCAAATCTCAGCTTCAGTGTCCCTTTACTCTTCCTTTCCCTTGTCTTTTCTGATCTTCGCAGAGACTGTATTAGTCAGCTGGGGCTGCTGTTAACTAACCATTACAGACTGGGCGCCTTTGACAATAAAATTTTATTTTCTCACAGTTTTGGAGTACCAAAGCTCAAGATCAGGGTGCTGGTAGGGCTGGATTCTCCTGAGGCTTATCTCCTTGGCTTGCAGATGATTGGTTTCTAATAGTGTCCTCATAGAGCCTTTTTCCTGTGTGTACATCCCTGATATTTTTCATAAGTATAAGGACACTACTTAGACTGGGTTAGGGCCTCCCCCCTTACCACCTCCTTTCTTTGAAGGCCCCATCTCCAAATATGGTCACATTTGGCTTCAGAGCTTCAACATATGAATTTTGCAGGACCCAATTGTGTGCAGAACAGAAGTCTTCCCCTATTTATGTTCCTCATGATGTCTGTTGTAGTACTTAGGTCTGTCTTTTATTTCATAATTTTATGTTTTCATATTTTAAAAAAACACTATTTTAAAATATACATATGGTTGCCTATTTATTATAAATTCCACTAGATGGGAAAACTTGAGTCTTTTTTTAAATCAGTCCATCTCTCACACCTATAACTAGGCACGTGACAGGCACTCAGATATCAATCAGGTGAAAGAATGATTTGACTCAGTGAATAGGAAGTATATCTGGTAGTTTACCACCTAATCACCAAGGTCCAATGTGGTGCTTGTAGGTAAGGATGTCATTTGTGTTGCCTAAGTGAGAGAGCAACTACTATACGTAGAAGGATAGGAAGTAGGCACATGGTTTTAGCATAGTGTATTGACCAGGGCCAGTCAGGAGACAAAACTACATCCTTAATTTGAAAAGGAAACTCTTGATATAAAGATTTATTAACTAGAAAATAGGGATTAACTACTAACTGGGATAACGAGAACTCTAAAGAATACAGGAATAGCAGGAAAAGGAATATTTACAGAACCAAGGTCTAACATCACAAAGCCAAGTGAAGAAAGGTGGATATGGAGCTGAAAGGATACAGATAAATTTAACACTTGGTGCTTAAAACACAGATTTTGGTACAGAAATATCTGGGTATAATTCCAATATAGGTGATAAATTTTAATTTATAATTTGGAGGGGCAAAGAACTCTTTAAAGGAGAGCTGGACTTAGAATGACTTTGATAATTATATCAATCTGTAGGATGAATACATATGATGATAATATATAAAGAAGGATATCGTGTTGATTTTAAGTAACTGAAGACCCAATTTAAGGTAATTAATTAGGGCTTTTCTTTCCACTTAAATCGTGTTTAAGTTAGGTGTTAGGTTAGTTAATTCAATGGCTTAACAAATTTATCAAGGACTCAGATTTTTAACATCTTTCTGCTTGGCTGTGTTCTGCATGTAAACTTGTCCCCTTACAAATTTTCTTCATGGATGCATGTTGTTTGCAGTTCTAGTGGTCATCTTGGCGAGTTGACCACTTCCAAAAGGAGAAAAAAAGTTGTTCTTCTCATGTTTTCTTAATAGCAATAGACCTCCCCCCCGGCCCCCCCAGAAGTCTCTCCATCAGACCTTGCCTTCTGGTCTTTTTGGCCAGAACGAAGCATGAACCCTTTTGAAACCAGTAATTGTCAAGAGTAGTGGGACACCCATGTTGGCTTAGGCTTATCATGCAGGATTCAATCCCCATGGTGAAGATGAGTACTGCATTTATGAATCACAAATTGGGGTTATTTTAGGAAGGTAAAAGTAAGGGAATGACTATTAAATAGGAAACCAATAATATCTCTACAAAAATAAATAAAATTTACCCAGGGTATAGGATTTGGTGAGGGTAATTGTACCTAAAAGGAATAGTTTGTGAGAAAGCACAGGTATTAGAAAAGGTTTCGCTTAATTAGAATATTTCAAATCATCCCGTTTAACTAGAGTAGAATTTGTTATAGGAAAGACTGAAACAAAGACCAAAAATATCAACTGGAACATTATTATGATTTCTTTGATAGCAAGCAATTGTTTTAGATGAGTTAGAAAACACTGGAAAATAGCTGTTCCATCTGAAGTCATAAGTATTGATAAATATTAAAAGTCTGATTCCTCTGTTAATGATCACTTTAAACCAGATATAATATCTTCTACTAAAACTGTAATCTTACAAAACCTTATACAGATATGTGTAGAAATAACATAAAGTAAATAAATATCAGGAAAATAAAATTTAAAAATAAAATATCAAGAAAGAAACTGTAATTATATCTTCACAATACTATAACAGTTGGGTCCAAAGGAATGGAAGAATTGGTTCCCAAGCCATTATGAGAGGGTTTGAATCAATAAATCATTATATTATGAGCATTTTTCTATAGGTTTTCCAAAATTTACACTGCCTTCCAAATTTTAGTTTCTCTGTATGTTTCTTGATAAATGGTATAGTAAGTTAATTGTTCCCTCTCCCCCAATAAAACATATATATATCCAACCAGAATCAGTGAGTTGGGACTTATTGGTAACAGGTTCTTTGCAGATGTGATTAAATGAAGAATCTTGGGATGACATTATGCCAGGCTAAAATCCAATGGCACATCCTAATAAAAGAAAGAAAGAGGGTGACTTGAGACATGGAGACATTGGCAGTGGAGAGCAAGCCGTGTGAAGACAGAGTCAGAGATTAGAATGAACGTGTCTGTAAGGCAAGAAATACCAAGGTTTGCTAGTAGCCACCAAAGCTAAGAAAGAGGCATGGAATGGGTTCTCCCCAGAAGCTTCTAGAGAAACCAACCCTGCTGTCATCTTGATTTCAGACATGTGGCTTCTAGAATTATGCAAGCATACATTTCTGTTTTTTCAAGCCACTGAGATTTTGGTAAATTGTTATGGCTGACTTAGGCAACTAATAATGTTTCATAATCAAATGAATGTGGAAAAGCCTGCATAATCTCTGAGAGTCACCATCAATCTAGATCAATATATTAATAAACTGGTAAATCCTACAATGGTTTCTTAATGTTTTGGTGGTAACCAATATTTTTAAAGTCTGAAAATAATTATGAATACTTTATCTGGAAAAGTACACAAGTCCAATGCACTTATAGCTTCACATACAATTCTGAGGGTGGGAACCTATCAAGTGCAACCAGAAAGAACCTAGGTTATGAATGCCCATCTAAAATCCATCTCATTCTCAACCTCAGTGATGCATTCTGAGCCCAAAGAGATGGGAGGAGTTTAGATAAACATAAAGGAAGCCTGAAGACTTGACATTGGGCACTAGGAGAACAGAAATACTGACTTATATAAGGAGCAAATATTTGGAAGACTTTGAGTCATGTACTACAAAGCTGTCTGCTCTGTCTTTTAGTTACTAGGACCCATCAAAACTTGTACCCAGAAGAAACATAATAGGTACCTAGTATATGTCTGAATTAACATTAGCAATTATATTTTAGGAAGCTGAATTTGGTACCATGAACTGTATATCTCTTACAACAAAATTGTAATGCATGAATAATCTGGTCTAAGCTGTGACATATATTGCACTGGTATTTCATCAGCAGAGGTGTCCAAGGGAGTGTTCTGGGGGACATATGGAGCATTATGAATTGCAGTCTTTCTTTGCAATTCCAAATACGCCATTATATATTTTGCAGTAGTTTCTTCCAGAGCACAGTTAGTTCCTCTCATATGTGCCACTGCATATAACAACAACCTAATGAACGAGCCTCTATGGCAAACATTATTAGATGTTTAAAAAAAAAAAAGGAAAAAATGAATTGGAATTGTTTGGGAAAAAGGACCAGTTTCTCTTTGACTATTAGTCAGTTCTCCAGGGTTTCTTTCTCCTCTCTACAAGATTAAAATGTGGCTAAGAACCCCTATAGATGAGGGAGGGGAGTAAGAGAGAGAAAGAGATGGTGCATTTTTAGCCCAGGAAAGCAGGTGTCATGGAAAATTCCAGCAGACTCTGTAGTGTGAAGGAGATAATAATTAGAAAAGGCATGAATTTGGGGGAGATAGAATCCAGGCTCTAAAAGTTATTTACTATATAATCTTGGCCAAGGGCTTTAGTATATCTGGGCCTCACTTTGTCAGTCCTTAAAATGGAGAGAATACCCACCTTGAGTTACTGCTTTGAGAATTAAATAATATAATATATAGGATTCTTTTGGCATACATTGGTTGTGCAGAAATTATTGTCTTTTTTCATCTCTGTAGAGGTTAGGAGTAAGAAAGAGAATTAGAAAAAGATACATTAAATGCAAGTCTCTCAATGTTTGGTCTGTCTTTACGGAGTTTGCCCTTATATGGAATTATATAATCCCTGTTCTCAGGAGACTTCTCATCTTTTTGAGACCTACAAAGTCTTCACCAATTGTACCTACACCAAACTGGAAGCAAACAGAACAGAATTAAAAGCTCTAAAGTCACAAGTTTGCAATAAAAGTTTAAGCAAGTCATTTGCTATATCTGAGCTCTGGTTTCTTTATCTAAAGAAGGGGCCACTTAACTACCCTACAGCATCCTTTGAACTAAAATGTTTTAATCATATTCAAGCTCATCATGAGTTATCCCACCTCTTAACTCTTAGAGCTAGAAGCATATGGTAGTTCATATCAACTTTAAAAAATATTTTTCCAGTTCTCCTTGTTCACACATGGATTATCTTCCCAGCTATTAGAGTAGAGATCAGTTCCATTTTGAACACCTACTGTGTGTTCAACTGGGCATATGATTTAATTCTTATAATGGTTTGATGAAGGAAGTAAATTATTATACTTAAATTTCAAATGAGGAAACTGAGGCTTGATGACCAGAAATGGCTTTCTGAAGGTTTTATAAATAACAATTTGGAGCTAGAATTGGATCCCAGGACCATTTGTGTCTGACTTAGAAGCCTACACTCTTTAGGTCTCTGTCTACTCTCTTAGTATGCCTCATCTTTATATCCATAAATAGGTAGATCATGTCATCCCCTGAGGAAAGGTGGAAGACACCAGCATCAATAAATAGCCTGATTCTATGATGTATCACAGTAGAAATAGTTACAAGAGTAGCTATCAAAAGATTTGTGTTTGAGTTCTTTCTCCGACCTCAAATAAGTGACTCACCTACCCCAAGCCTCTCTAAAATGAGGATAGTACCACCACACAAATCTTCAGTATCCTTGTTTGTAAAAGAGGGATAACAACAGGCTTGTCCTGAGGATCATATGAGATCACTGATAAAAAATTGTGGGGGTGTACCTGGATAATGAAGAGTACTCAAAAAATAAGTCCCAGCTCTACTTACTTGTGACTGTGAGTCACACTCTGAAACTTCCAAACCAGTAGAGTCTCCGGGTTTATGTCTTTTGATGTGTTTGAAGGCACTGACAGAATTTGTATTGTCTAGAGATTTTCAGCAAGGAAAGGAGGACCATCAATCTAAGCCTGAAGAGATTGAGCTGTAGCAAAAGGCACAAATGCTGTCATCATCAGAGCTGGAGCTAACTCAGTAACATGTTGTCAGAGTGGAAAGCCCAGCCATGTGGGGGATTGTGTATTTTGCTCAGTGATGTTGAGCACAGAAGACTATATTGTGGGTGAAACAGTCACATGGAATCAGAATACATTAGCTCATATTTTGTTTCTGGTACTATCCAGTGCCCAACCTTGGGCAAGTCACTCCACATCTTTGAGCTTTGGTCTTCTCATGAGTAAAATATAGGCATTCATACTAAACTTATAGAACTTTTATAAAGCTAAATGACAAGATATTTAATGCAGATCATGGCACACATTAGTCATTCAAGGGTACTTATAAGGAGTCAGTTTTCAATCTTTTTTTGTTTTTGTATTTGAGCGACCTGTGACTAATTTCTGAAAAGCCAGGCAGTAGACTCATGGCAAAATAGAGTTTTCAATTTGAGCAGCACATTCAAGATAATGTTATCAAAATTTCCTTCATAGCTTTTATTTGTCCCTGCTTGTTCATTCAATTATTTCTTCAACAAACACAAATGCTTGTTCTGTAAAAAGCATAGGGATAGGGGAAACCAGGAAAGAGAGAATTTACAATCTTCTTTTCTACCTGTTTTTCAAGCTTTCCCAAGGGAATAAAATCCTTCAGATTGCAAGAGATACATAGGGCCATATTTATAGCTGAACAAAATTACTGTGCATTAAGCTGTTATGTTCCTTATCATGCTTATATCTTTTGCCTTCCCAAATCTATGCTATTGCTGTAATTGAAAAGGACAGAGAAGACTTTGAGAATGTTCAGACAGGCAGGTTGTCCCTGTTTTTAAGACCACATAAGTACACTGACCATAGATAGCATAAGGTTCTACATCAGGAAGCTATTCGTATCGAGGTAAGAGTTCAAGATCCAGCAATTGTTTTATAGTGAGGTGGAACCATGTGAACTTCAACCTGGCTCTACAGAAACCCATTGCTGGTTAAATAAGGCATGGACACTTGCTTTAAAAAATACTCTCTTTTTGTCTTTCTGTGTATAATTCCCTTGGAACCAAATCTATTTGGCAACAAAGAGTCAAGTCTTTCTGTATCCTTTAATCTAGTGATTCTCAGTTGGAAGAAAGGTGGCATTTGACAATGTGCAATGACATTTTGGTTATCACAACTGAAGGGTAAAGGGATACTAATGGCATCTAGTAGGGAGAGACCATGGATCGTGCTAAACTGTGTATAGTACAAAGGACAGAACCCCAAAATAGAGAATTATATAGTTCAAAATGCCAATAGTACTATTAACTTTTAAATCTTACTGACAGGTACTATGGGTCCTACTTATCAAGCATTTATAATCTAGATCAGTCTAGATTCTCAAAGTTTTGTCTCCAAAACAACAGCCTTGGCATCAGCGGGAAACTCATTAGAAGTGCAAATTCTTGGTACCCATACCAGACCTGCTGAATCAGGAACTCTAGGATAAGCCCAGAAATCTGTGTTTTAATAAACCTTCTATGTGAATCTAACGCTTGCTCAAATGTAAGAACCACTGATTTAGGCTCTGTAAGAGATGTAGAAACACACACACACATAATTACTTCAAAACTGGGTGTGGTAAGCACCATGTAAGAAATGTCAAGAAACAGGAGTCAGTGATGTTTTAAAGAGAGGGTGGCTTCAGCAATAGCACTGCTGGGGATCTACCCAAGGGGTACAGAAGTGCTGATGCATAGGGGCACATGTACCCCAATGTTCACAGTGGCACTTTCAACAATAGCCAAATCATGGAAAGAGCCTAAATGTCCATCAACTGATGAATGGATCAAGAAGATGTGATTTATCTATACAACAGAATACTACATGGCAATGAGAAAGAATGGAATCTGACCATTCGTGGCGAAATGGATGGACCTAGAGGGAGCATGCTAAGCAAAATAAGTCAGGCAGAGAAGGACAGATACCATATGTTGTCACTCATAGGTCTAGCAGGAGAAACCTAATAGGAGACCATGGGAATGGGAAAGGTGGGGGAAAGAGTTGGGGAGAGTGAGTGAGGTAAGTCATGAGAGACTTTTGAATGCTGAGCACAAACTGAGGGCTGAAGGGGTGGGGGTATGGGGAAAGGGAGTGATGGTCATAAAGAGGAGCACTTGTGGGGAAGAGCACTGGGTGTTATATGGAAACCAGCTTGGGAATAAACTATAAAAAAATAAAAAATAAAAAAAATAAAGAGAGGGTGGCTTTTGAGCAGAGCTTTGGAAATGGATAATGTGTTACCTGGTTGTATGTAATAAGATGATGAGATAAATTGCATAAACAGACAAGAGAGATGGTAGACTATGGGTGATCCTCAAGGTATGGTAAGGTCAAAGAATGGGTACATCAAGGGGAGTGATGACTGTACAATCAAAAAAACTGGAGTCAGATGGGTTATGCATTTAAGTAGTTTTGAGTACTAACTTAACTGATCCACATTAGTTTTATAACTATCAATTCAGTTGTAAAACTAATACTCTTATAAGTCAAGAAAGTGATGATGTGGTCAACAGAAACAGTGTGCAATCTCCAGTACTTATTTTTATACTTTTTAAATTAACCATTAATTTCCATAATTGGGGGAAGAAACGTTTTTACCCAAGAATTCAAGGTACACATGCACATGATTACATGGAGATACTCATGCAACTATGGGAGAAAACAGAACCAACTTTCACAGAACGAAGAGCCCAGAAGGGGGATCTCAAGCAGAGAATTGGAACTCAGTCTCAAAGCAATATTATGTAGCCATAAACTTAAGAATCAGGAAGAAGAAAGCAACAAGTGAGCCAATGTAAATGAGGATGTAGCAACAGGCTCTGTGGGTTAGGTACCTGCATCAGTGGCAGAATAGGAGCATCTGGTATGCTTGCCCTAATCCCACTGCTTCCCATTTAAAAATCCATGGTCCACTACTGAATGATCGTTGGCGCAAATTTCTCCTATGGCATAGGGAAGAGGATTCCATTTTATGAGAGTTAAGTCATAAGAAACGGTTGTTTTTAAATCAAACGAAAGTCTCCTAGCTAAGTTGTCTGAATGTATTCTATGTCTGCCATCTGGATCTATATGTAACAGGCTTATTTTCCTATGTACCAGCCTTTGATTATTTAAGGTTGTCTTTCAAGTTTCCTTGTTTTTTCTACACCAACAGAATTCCGACTTCTTTAAATATTCCTTGTATTTCAAAATATTTTATAGTCCTTATCACTTTAGTTGCTTTCCTTTGGATATGCTTCAATTCAATTAGGTGACTCTAAAATCAGGCTCCCAGAACTGAACCCAATATTCCAGATAAAATCTTGCCTGTATGGAAAATGCTGCAATTATGAGCCCTATTATCCTGACACTATATTTCTATTAATGAGCCCAGGCTAGATACTTGGATAGTGACCAGGGTGATCTTTATTTCTCATACCAGGGTAGCATTTCCTCAAACACAATTGAAAATCTTCAGAAATGTTGAAGACCTTTCCTGAGGCTGCATAATTATATTTTTTAAATGCTTTCAATTTCCCATGACAAGTTTAGAGTGTCTAAAGATGGCAAAGTGAAGGAGATAAATAGATTATTGATCAGACAGGCTTGTAATTCCTTAGCGAATTGGATTTAGTTTCTTCATTGAGATCAGGTCAATGCCATAAATCTCCTAGAAAAATCAATGCAACAGAGTGTGCTATGAGCTGGGCTTGAAGACATTTCCCTGGCTGCTTCAGGGCTGGGAGCTTGGCACCTACTCCAAAAATAGAGAAGGTAAAGAACTGGAAAATTAATATACGAGGGGTTCAGAAACTGGGTATGTGAGTGAAGAGCCTGAATGGATCCAAGAGATTTGGGAACTCTTGACCACCTATCTCTATGTGATCTTGAGCAAACTGCTTCACTTTATTCATTCTGCATGTTATAATGACAAAATTAAACCATTCAAACAGTTTTCTATACCTTTTCTCCACATCATTGTGGGGAAAAGCAAGACAACTGCTAAAAGAATTCCAAAATCTCATCACTTGATACAATGAAAGTTTAGTTCGCACTCACACAGATATTCACAATGCAGTTTCTGCATCAGGCAGCTCTACTCCAAGCAGGTCTTCTGCTATTCACGAGTCCCAGCTCTTCACATATTGCAATTCTGCTGTTACATAGAACCTTCCTGTATATTGCTTCCAACCTATCTTCAGTAGCATAGATACCTACAGAAGGTAAGATAAAAATAGGGCATGGAAGGGTGGGTAGGAAACATTGTGAAGCTGTTTGAAAATGTATCCTGGCTTTTTCAGTGAGTCCATCTATTTCCATGTTCATAAAGAATCAGAAAACCTTAGAGAGATGATATTGGCATATAAGCAATTTCAATTGTCTTGCTTGAAATTCCAACCCAGTCTCCAATGAAACCTATTCAAAAGCCTGATAAAACTGGGCCACCAGAAGGAAAAGTTGAAATTTAGAGAGAAAAATGGTAGTGAGGGTGTTTGAACAGATGCACTGCAGATAATTGCATTTTAAAATTGTCTTTTTGGTAATTCCTTATTGAGATGCTCCATTTGTTTTGCCATATTTATCCACGTTATTTATTTTGCATGGGAAAAATGCATAACTGTTTAAAGACTTTGGGAAAAGTTATCATTCTGAGCCTGACATAGTCACAGAAGGCATTGGGAAAGGACACAAAGTAAACTGAACTTAAGACTTTGAAAAAATGAGAAGTGCCTGGGTGAGTCAGTTGGTTAAGCATTCGACTTTAGCTCAGGTCATGATCTCACAGTTCATGGGTTCTAGCCCCACATCAGGCTCTGTGCTGACAGCTAGCTCAGAGCCTGGATCCTGTCTTCGGATTCTGTATCTCCCTCTCTCTCTGACCCTCCCCTGCTCATGCTGTCTCTCTCTCTCAAAAATATATTTAAAACACATTTAAAAATTAAAAAAAGGACTTTGAAAAAATGAGAAGAAAATAGAGGATCAAGGTAGAGAATGGGTTGAAAAACATCCAACTCGGTGACCACATAATTTCTCAAGGTATCATAAAGTATACTGTCTAGGCCCTATAAAATTTACAATGCTACCCACTGTTGTAACCAACATTTCAGTGGATTAACACAATACAAGTTTATTTTTTGCTTACATAATTGTCCAATAAGACTGTTCCTGGTCGGTGGTCAGGTCAGTTACTGCTATAACAAATTATCACTAACTTGGCATTTTAAAACAATACACATTTGTTATCTTATAGTTCTGGAGATGAGCAGTCTAAAATGAGTCAACAGGGCTGCACTCCTTCTGGGGACTCTAGAGGCAAATGTGTTTCCTTGACTTTGCCAGCTTCTAGAGGCTGTCTGCATTCCTTGGCTCATGGACCTCCATCACTTTCAATCAATCTTTGTTGTTTTGTTTTGTCTTCTTTTTTGTCTTATCTTCTTATACTCTGACTCTCCTCCCTCCTTTAAGTCCCCTTGTGATGACATTGGACTCACTCAGATAATCCAGGATCATCTTTCCTTCTCAGCACCTTCAATCTAATCACATCTGTGAAGGTGGCATACTTGCAGGCTCCAGGGATTAGGATACACATGTCTTTGAGGGAAAAGGAAAGAAGTGCCATTATTCTGCCTACCACAGGGATCATGGCTAAGGAAGGATTTGCCAACCTCAATAGAAAGTTTTTCAGGTAGCCCTAGGTATCAACATCCAGTGAATGGAGAAAAAGTGAAATAACACTTGGGAGGATTCTATGCTCCCACTGGACTGACAGAAAACATACAATATGTATACAAACTCTTATTTCATTCTTTTCTTTCTGGGCATATGGAACACTCCAAGTATGACACTTTGTGCACAGACTTAGGAGAGAGACAGTGATGGATTTGCCTAAGAAAAGAGCACAGAGAAGAGAGGGTGAGAATGGGGAATGGAGTAGAAGAAATATAGGCAAAGTGAATCATAACAAGGGGAAAATGTGCTTGGACTTAAGGTTTTACTTCTCTGTATTTTCAAGGGTGACTGAGATTTCCTTACAGTGGCACCAGCAGGCTTTCACTGCTTGTGGCCTCCCCAAAATAGATCCTGAGTACCCTGGAGCCCATCTGCAGTGAGAATTCATTAGTGACACATGACAGCTATTCCTTGAAATGTGCTCAGTGATTCACACAGCTCACAGCGGCTGTGCAATGGGGATTATTGGCCTGAAAATGACTTTCTTCCTTCCCTTCAACCCCCATCATCAGCTTGAAAAATTACCTTGGGACACATTTCTCATACTCTCTTCTCTGGAAGCATTATTTCTGTTGTACCTCGGATGCCCAAAGCTTTGTACCTCTCCAGAGAGGAGTTTTGCCTCCTGGAACTGGCTGATCATTCTACAGAGATCCAGAAAACCCCAAATGTCTGCTGAACATGTAGTCTTCCAAGACTGTCTAGTATATATAGGCTTTATCATCTCTCTATACCTTACTTGTTTTTCCCTCCCAGGAGTGCTTTATTATACTTTCTACCATCATTTAAATATATTTGGTTTCCATAATTTCCTTATTTGGAAATAGATATAGAGAGATCAAGCATGTCTAATCTCTTTCATTGAATGTGTGATTTATATTCTTTCCTTCCCCACCCCTCTGACTAGTGTTTCCACTTCTTGGTGGGGCACCTGGGTGGTTCAGTTGGTTAAGCATCTGACTTTTGATTGCAACTCAGATCATGATCTCATGGTTCCTGAGTTTGAGCCCAGCATTGGGCTCTGCACTGACAGTGCAGAACCTGCTTGGAATTCTCTTTCTGTCCCTCTCTTTCTGCTCCTCCCTCCTCCTCAAAACAAATAAATAAACTTAAAAAAATAATAAAACACAGGATGGAGTTTTGTGCCAGACACCTGGATTTAAATCCAAGCTCTAACTAAAATTTACCAGTTAGATGAGATGGGCCTATTACTTCAGATTTATGTATTTTATTTGATAAATATGTAACTCTACCCAAGCCTAATTCTCAGGTTATATGTATTCTTCATTGGAGAAAGTATTTGCATGAAAGACAATGGCAATACATGGTACTGAGTACTGAATTGTATTCTACTGGGCGTCTTTTAAATTTTTAGACAGAAAAAACAAAGGATTCATGTTGTCTCAAACAGTCAGGAGTTTGCATGACAGAGAAGAGGGACATAAAAATTGATCTAGGGGAAGACTATAAACTCTGACTAGGCAGAACCTTTCAAGTTAGGGCAGAAAGGCATTCCTCAAGCTAAACTTTAAAGGTCTCTTAGATCATCTAGTCATTGTTGGTCTTCAGCTTGTGGCCATGCTCCTTTGGGAGTGACTATGTGGGCTGCTGGTAGCACAGTAGAAGATTGAGTATGGACAATGTTCTTTTGAAATGAAATTAAGATGTTATTTAATCATATGTCAGTCCTCATCTTTTGGTTTTTTTAAAAAAATAGTTTATTATTAAATTGGTTTCCATACAACACCCAGTGCTTTTCCCCACAAGCATCCTCCTCCATCACCACCTCTTTTCCCCCCTCCCCCTCCCCCTTCAACCCTCAGTTTGTTTTCAGTATTCAATAGTCTCTCAAGTTTTGCATCTCTCTCTCTCCCCAACTCTCTTTCCCTCTTCCCCTCCCCCTAGCCCTCCATTAGGTTTCTCCTGTTCTCCTGTTAGATCTATGAGTGCAAACAACTCCTTATCTTTTGAATTCCCTTTATTTTTTCATCCAGTTTCCACCATCCCCAAGAATCATCTTTCAAACTCCTAGTTTGGCCACCAACAATTTCATCTCTCAGTACATACACATCCCTATCACTGACTATCACTAGCACTTTCTAAAACACCTACTCTGTTGCAATTTTATGCTTTTGAATTATAGCTATTAATAGCAAAAAATTATACAGCATTAAGTATGTACCAGACACTGTTCTGGACATTTTTCATATATTAACCTATTCAATCTTCACAACAAATACTACTATTAACTCCATTTTACAATTCAGAAAACAGAGGCACAGGAAGTTACAGAGCCAAGAATCCTTATACTTTACAACACTAATCATAAGGACACTTAATTAAAGTGAGAATAGCTAATGCCCACCACTACCACTCCCTCCATGATTCCAAAGATACATTTTACAAAAATTTATTTATTTATTTATTTATTTATTTAATGTTCAGCTATTTTTGAGAGAGACAGAGCACATTTTACAAAGATACATTTTACAAAAATTTATTTATTTATTTATTTATTTATTTATTTATTTAATGTTCAACTATTTTTGAGAGAGACAGAGCACATTTTACAAAGATACATTTTACAAAAATTTATTTATTTATTTATTTAATGTTCAGCTATTTTTGAGAGAGACAGACAAAGCACAAGTAGAAAAGGGGCGGGGTGGGGAGACACAGAGCCTACACAGGGCTTGAACTCACAAACCATGAGATCATGCCCTAAGCCGAAGTCTGATGCTCAACCAACTGAGCCACCTAAGTGCCCCCAAAGATACATTTTAAAAGAATAACTGATTAATATAAAGTAGCAATGAAAGTAACATCAGCCTAGATAATCATATAATGATTTCTTAATCATGCCTTTTGGGGAGGAGGATCTTCCCCTTTAAACAATGGCTTGGGAAGTTTTGATCCTATTTGGCAAAGGGATCTAACCACCATATAACTCTGGAATTATCCTTACGCATGAGCTCAGCGCTGCCTTACAGACCATCTAGCTTCCTCCATTTATAGATCAGGCAACTGCCACCTACACTGAGTGTGGCTTGCTAGGATCACTTAGCTGAAAGCATGCAGGGCTCCTGACACCCCGTCCACCCCACACCCAGGTGATCATGAGTCACTACCATTTGAGTTATTTTCCATTCATAAAGTTTTGGGCAAAAAAAAGGATTAGAATTTGCTGAAAGTGCAGAATCTTTCATCCCACATACCCAGTCTTCATTTCCCTAAAGCTTTTCTTCCATGAGCAAAGAAATAGTAAGGAAGACATTGCAAAGGCCGGGATCTGAGACATGGCTGGTAAACAAATAAGAAAATACAGGTCAAAAATGATTACTGGTGAAAAATTAAAATATTCTTTTCTCTTTTTTCTTGATTCCCCTATACATTGCCTTCCTAAAAACAGCAAAAGTTCTAAAATTTCAGCAAGGACTGCTATGAGAGTTAAGACATTACTTTTTGGAAAAAACAAAAAAATTGCGTTATGTAAGACCAGATGATGAAATACAACATGAAGCAAAAAATCACTACATATATATACATACATATATATGTGTATATATATATATATATATGTATGTATATATATGTACATACATCTTCATATATATATATATATATATATATATAAAGATGTTCACATATCTTTCTATTTGGAGCAAAAAATTGGAAACAAGGAAAATTGTGGCAGAAAGGTTGGAATGAACAAATGTTCTGGGACCAATCACAGGGTACATTTGAGATTGCATTTCCAGCCAAGACTTGAGACCAATATGCCAAATATGCTATATTTCACTAATTTTATCTTAGACCTCAGTTGAGAGAACAGGATGATTAGATCTGGCTTTAAAGGGCTTAAAAGGACCTTGATAGTATTTTGATTTTTAAAAAATATTATTTGTTTACCTTTTTTTATTTCTCTCTCTCAACTGCTCTCATTGATTCTATTAAGTTTCATACTCGAGTCTCAGAAGTATTATGGTTGATATGGCACTGGTCTTGTTCCTAATTTTTGTACAGTGTCCATCAGGATTTTTGACATATAACATATGATTAACAAATGTCATATTGGATTGATTAATATTAAATTGAATTAATATATGTGAAACTAACTGAGAAGTGACTCTTAAATCTACATTCTCTGTCTTCATCATCACTAACTTTGGTAGAACTCATGATTTTTTTTTTCTTATTTCCTTTATTGCTTCCAAAAATCAAATCCTTCCAGTACATTGTTTAAATAGTTGATTTAAATCTCAAAAAAGGAGAATTCTCCCAGTGGCTACTACTATTTACAGGACACTGTCTAAGTGACCTAGTTGACCATTAAAGAACTTTGGAGTCTGTTTCATTTCTATTTATTCACTCATTTGTCATCACTCCTCCCTGTTAATGTTTACTTAATGTTACAGCCACATTAAATTACCATTTCCAGGGTGCCTGGGCGGCTCAATCAGTTAAGTGTCCAACTTCAGCTCAGGTCATGATCTCAAGGTTTGGGGGTTCGAGGCCTGCATCAGGCTCTGTGCTGACAGCTTAGAGCCTGGAGCCTGTCTTTGGATTCTGTATCTCACTCTGTCTCTGACCCTACCCTGCTCATGCTGTCTCTTTCTCAAAAATAAAATAAAAAACATTAAAAAAATAAATTACCATTTCCCTCTCACCATGCTATACTATTTTTCATACTGATACATACTATCTATTACACATGTTTTGTGTTTAATATTTCCTCCCTGGAATATTTTTCAAATCTACAGCTTGTAAACCCCTGTTTCTTCTTTAAGATCTAGTTCACACATTATTGTAAGTCTTCAATTTTCCTTCTCCCCAAAGGAAAACTAATTCCTCTCTTCTCTGTGGTTCCATAGCACTTTCCAATAACTATTATTGTGACATTTTTGTATTTCCCTTATTTTTTAAAAAATCACTCAATCTATCCTGCTAGCCTCAGAATTCCATGAGAGAATCATATATCTTAATCATTTTTCCTTTTCCTACTCAATATTTATTACAGGCTGTGATGCACAGGTGTTCAACTCTTCTCCTAATTCCTGAAAGGTATATTTTGAAGCCAGTGGTTACAAACTCAGAATCTTCTAGGAGCCACATAAGTAACATAAATTATTAGCTTGGCTAACTGGGGATATTAACAAATAAGAGGGTGCATGACCCTCCTAAAAGGGGACAGGTATATTCTTGGCCACGTGATTGTTATCATATAGGAATGTGAGCCCAATATTGCTAGTCTCTAAGAAAACTGAGAAGTTCAAGTTTTGCTTCAAACATCTCAACTTTTAGAACAGTATGAAGTCTGCAGTGGTCTGGATTCAGCTAGTGGACAACCAATTTGTAATCCATGCTCTAATTTATACAAAATTGATTTTTGTCTGCCATGTTATTCATGTAGTCAAGGAATGGAACTTTTGATATATGCTTCAGATACTTTAATTATTGGAATCCTCTCTTATGGCTATCTATATTCTATTTTGCAGCAATACACATCCTGGTGCTTCTTTGCATGAGAAATCTTGTTTTCAGTGTCCTCCTATTTTGAGATCCCTTCCCCTTCCACACCCTCTCATGTTATTTCTCAGCTTATCCTTACCACTTTCCCCCAGCCCTCTGAAGGAAACTTACCTTTAATTGTCCTTCTTTTCAGTAAAACAGGAATTATAAAATAGCTGCATAAAGCTATCATAAGGCATAAACAAAGAGATAGGCAAAGTATCCCAAAGTGTAATGGTCTATATTATTATTTGTGAAAATATTAATTCCTTTTTGCATCTTGCCTCCTTTGCTTTTCTTCTCTCTCTTCCATTCCAAGTAAACATTGTCTTCCTGGGCCTCCCTCCATCAAGACTCTGAAAGGAGTCACACAAAGTGTAATTATTCAATTATCGAAAAACAGTTTTAGAATATAAATTACTCAATTACTTATACTTTTTTGATCTTGCAGTTGAACCTTAATAAAGACTATCCATGCTTTAACTTGTTACTGTTACAATATTGGGCTTGGGATAACCTGGTGTAGAGCAGATTCCCAGCATTCAGGCAATGGTTAAATGCCCATTTTTATTATCTCCCAGTTCATTTATTCACCAGTGCCCATCTCTTCCCTCATCCTACCGGAAGCACGTATTTGGTTGGATTATTACATTCATTTATTCATATGCTAATGAACCATTCTTTTCTCCCTCTCTCTCTTTCTTCCCTCTCAATAAAATGAAAGGCAACCTGCAGAATGGGAGAAAACATTTGTAAACCATACATGTGATAAAAGGTTAATATGGAAACTATATAAGGAAATCATATAAATCAATAGCAATAATAATGATAATAATAATAACAACCTGATTTTAAAATAGGCAAAGGACCTGAGAAGACATTTTTCCCAATAAGATATTCAAATAGCCAGTGGGCACATGAAAAGGTGCTCAGCATCACTCATCATCAAAGAAATGTAAATCTAAACCACAATAAGATATTACCTCATACGTGTTAGAATGACTATTACCAGAAAAACCAGAGATAAGTGCTAGTGAAGGTGTGGAGAACAAAGAACACTTGTTGGTAGGAAGATAAATTGGCTTGACCACTGTGAAAATCAGTATGAAAGTTCCTCAAAAACAAACAAACAAACAAACAAACAAAAACTATCACATGATCCAGTAATTCCACTTCTGGGTATTTATCTGAAGGAAATGATATCACTATCTTGAAGACATATTGCAACCCCATGTTCACTGCTGCATAATGTACAATAGTCAAGACATGAAAAACCCTAAGCGTCCATTGATGGATGAAGAAAATGTGTCTGCATGCATTCAGCCATAAAAACAAAGGAAGTCTGCAATTTGCAACAACATGGGAGGACCTTGAGGCTATAAGTGAGACAGAGACACACAAATACTGTGTCATCTTACTTCTATGTGGAATCTAAAACAAACAAGCCCATGGAAACAACATGTTGGTGATTGATTGGGGTACAAGCATATGGGAACATGCTGGTCAAAGGGTACAGACTTCCAGGTAAAAGATGAATAAATTATAGGGATTCTAGGGATATAATATACAACCTGGTGACCATAGTTAGCAACACTGTATTGTGTATTTGAAAGTTACTAAGACCTTAAAAGTTCTCATCACACACACACACACACACACACACACACACACACACCAAAAACTGTAACTATTTGAGGTGATATATGTGTTAACTAACCTTATTTTAATTATTTTGCACTTTATACACATACCAAATCATTACATTGTACAACTTAAACTTACACAATGTTATATGTCAATTATATCTCAGTAAAGCTAGAAAAGAAAGAAAAAAGAAACCCACTAGTACTTTACTAGGAAAGGTTATTTTCATGTTAAAACAGAAGTGGTTGAGGTGGAACCCTCCCTTTTTCTTCATCAAGCTTTCTTGAATAATTTTTGATAAAAATATAAGACAGCTAATTGCATTTCCACCAATTAATGATAATACAAAGATGGAAAGCTATACACAGCAAGCAAAGAATAAAAAAGGGATGATGATTACACTAGAAAAAAATCTATTTCTAGAAATATAGAAAATCAGACCCATAAACATAAATTAACTAATACTATTTCAGCTTCAAGATTCAAAACTCACATGTTAATTGGATGTTCATAAAAAAATGAGATGTACCCACTTATTTGGTGTATTAACATGGGGGCATGCTCTGGGGGAAAAAAAACAACTCAAGAGATGTACCTTCTTTATGGAAACAGTTTTGTCAAACTAAAAAAAAGTGTAATGCCTCATAATTAACTTATGTGTTGTTTTTGGTAGTCACAGGAGATATGAACCCCTAATGTAGCAAATAATTTTACAATATTAACTGCTTCATTCATTCATTTTGTGTATAGCAACTGGTTGGACAAAGTGGAGAAGGGAGGTTACTCCAGGAGGTAAGATACGATAAGACTCAGAGAAAGGGTCAGTGGCAGTAGGTTTAGACATTGGCATGAAAATCATGTTGCCGAGACCTTGGCACCACTCTGAAAGTCAAATTACTTCTCCCCCCAGTCTTCTTTTTTTCTCTTATTTGTTTGGAAGGGAGAAAGTTTTCACAAACTCTTAGGCTGATGCTCTCAGTGTTTATATTCTAACCCCCAACACACAGAATGTTTTCTGAATCACAAACACTTTGCAATAGGGAAGGCTGTCATGGAAGAAGTAGATGGCTAAAGCCCTATCCTGTTCCCTGAAAGCAATACTATAAAATATATTAGCATATAAATGCATAGCCATCATCTAACTGTCTACATGTATATAATAGAATGTTATGAGGTCTTAAACAAGCCATACACTGTGGCTTGGTCTTAGTTTCCAGAGTTTGCAACATGCATTTTATTTTTCTTTATTTATTTGATTAATTGATTGATTGATTGATTGAATTCTTACCCAGTGTGCTAGAGCCCTACTGTGCTGCTATAATTCTACCCCTCTGTGTTAGAGCCCTTCTCCACCTGCTGTTACTGCCCCTATGAGCTAGAGCCCTGCCCTGCCTGCTGAAATTCAGCCTCTCTCTGCTAACGCCCTGCCTTGCTTCGTCTAATTCTACCCCTCTGTGCAAAAGCCCTGTACTGTCTGCTGTAATTCTGTCCCTCTGTGCTAGAACTCTGTCCTGGCTGCTGTAATTATTTCTTTTTCTTTTGTAGGTTATTGTCAAGTTGGTTTCCATATAACACCCAGTGCTCATCCCTGCAAGTGCCCTCCTCCATGCCCATCACCCTCTTTCCCTTCTCCCCCTCCCCCATCAGCCATCAGTTTGTTCTCAGTATTCAAGAGTCTCTCATGGTTTGCCTCCCTCCCTCTCCTGAACTATTTCCCCTTCCCCTCCCCCATGGTCCTCTGTTAAGTTTCTTCTGTTCCACTTATGAGTGAAAACATACGACATCTGTCCTTCTCTGCCTGACTTATTTCACTTAGCATGACACCCTCAAGTTCCATCCACATTGCTACAAATGGCCAGATTTCATTCTTTCTCATAGCCATGTAGTATCCCATTGTATATATAAACCACATCTTCTTGATCCATTCATCAGTTGATGGACATTTAGGCTCTTTCCATGATTTGGCTTTTGTTGAAGGTGCCACTGTGAACATTGAGGTACATGTGCACCTATGCATCAGCACTTCTCTATCCCTTGGGTACATCCCTAGCAGTGATATTGCTGGGTCCTAGGGGAGTTCTATTGTTAATTTTTTGAGGGACCTCCACACTGTTCCCCAGAGCGGGGGCACCGGTTTACAATCCCACCAACAGTGTAGCAGGGTGCCCATTTCCACATCCTTGTGAACATCTGTAGTCTCTTGATTTGTTCATTTTAGCCACTCTGACTGGTGTGAGGTGGTATCTCAGTGTGGTTTTGATTTGTATTTCCCTGATGCTGCGTGATGCTGAGCATCATTTCATGTGTCTCTTGGCCATCTGGGTGTTCTCTTTGGAGAAGTGTCTATTCATATCTTTTGCCCATTTTTTTCACTGGATTATTAGTTTTTCAGATGTGGAGTTTGGTTGAGTTCTTATAGATTCTGGATACTAGCCTTTTATCCGATATGTCATTTGCCACTATCTTTTCTGATTCTGTAGTTTGCCTATTAGTTTTCTTGATTGGTTTTTTTTTTTTTTGCAGTGCAGAAGCTTTTTATCTTGATGAAATCCCAATAGTTTATTTTTGCTCTTAATTCCCTTGCCTTTGGGGATATGTCGGGTAGGATATTGCTGCAGTTGAGGTCAAGGAGGCTGTTTCCTGCTTTCTTCTCTAGGATTTTGATGGTTTCCTGTCTCACATTCAGGTCCTTCATCCATTTTGAGTTTATTTTTATGTATGATACAAGAAAGTGGTCTAGTTTCTCTTTTGCATGTTTCTGCCCAGTTCTCCTAGCACCATCTGTTAAAGAAACTGTCTTTGTTCCATTGGATACTTTTTCCTGCTTTGTCAAATATTAACTGGCCAAACATTTGTGGGTCCACATCTGGGTTCTCTATTCCATTGGTCTATGTGTCTGTTTTTGTGCCAATACCATACTGTCTTGATGATGACAGCTTTGTAGTAGAGGCTTAAGTCTGGGATTGTGATGCCTTCCATTTTGGTTTTCTTCTTCAATGTTACTTTGGCTATTTGGGGTCTTTTGTGGTTCCATATGAATTTTATGATAGTTTGTTCTAGCTTTGAGAAGAATGCTGGTGCAATTTTGATTGAGATTGCATTGAATGTGTAGATTGCTTTGGGTAATAATGACATTTTAACAATGTTTATTCTTCTGATCCTTGAGCATGGAATGTTTCTCCATTTCTTTGTGTCTTCTTCAATTTCCTTCATAAGTTTTCTATAGTTTTCATTGTACAGGTCTTTTACATCTTTGGTTAGGTTTATTCCTAGGTATTTTGTAGCTTTTCTGCAATTGTGAATGGGATAGGTTTCTTGATTTCTCTTTCTGTTGCTTCATTATTGTTGTATAAAAATGCAACCAATTTTTATAGGTTGATTTTGTACCCAGTGATTTTGCTAAATTCATGCATCAGTTCTAATAAGCTTCTGGGGGAGTCGGTTGGGTTTTCCATGTAGAATATCATGTCATCTGTGAAAAGTGAAAGTTTGACTTCATCTTTGCCAATTCTGATGCCTTTTATTTCTTTTTGTTGTCTGATTGCTGATTTTAGGACTTCCAGCACTATGTTAAACAATAGTGGTGAGAGTGGACATCCTTGTCATGTTCCTGAGCTCAGGGAGAAAGCTCTTAGTTTTTCCCCATTGAGGATGATCTTAGCTGTGTGCTTTTCATAAATGACTTTTATGTTTAAGTAAGTTTCTTCTATCCCTACTTTCTCGAGGTTTTTATGGAGAATCCAAAAAAAAAAAAAAAAGTTGGACAGATCAATGATACCAAGAGTTGGTTTTTTGAAAAAAATAAACAAAATTGATAAACCTCTAGCCAGGCTTCTGAAAAAGAAAAAAGAGAACACCCAAATAAACAAAATCACAAATGAAAATGGATCTATTACAACAAATCCCTCAGAAATACAAGCAATTATCAGGGAATATGATGTAAAATTGTTTGCCTACATACTAGACAACCTAGATGTTTATAATTCTTAGCTCTTCCTGATGGATAGACCCTGTAATTATTATATAATGCCCTTCTTCATCTCTTGTTACTGCCTTTACTTTAAAGTCCAGTTTCTCCGATATAAGTATGGCTACTCTGGCTTTCTTTTAACTTTTAGTCTCATGATAGATATGTCACCATCCCCTGACTTTCAATCTGAAGGTGTCTCCAGATCTAAAATAAGTCTCTTATGGACAGCAAATAGATGTATTTTGGTTTTTTATCCATTCTACTACCCTATGTCTTTTGATTGAATTATTTAATCCATTTACATTCAGTGTTATTATTGAAAAATATGGCTTTAGAGTCATTGTGTTCTCTGTAGGGTTCATGCTGGTAGTGGTGTCTCTGGTACCTTGTGTTCCTTGCAACATTTACCTCATAGAGTCCCTCTTAGGATTTCTTGTAGTGCTGGCTTAGTGGTGATGAATTCTTTCATTTTTTATTTATTTGGGAAAACCTTTATCTCTCCTTTTATTTTGAATGACAGGCTTGCTGGATAATGAATTCTTGGCTGCAAATTTTTTTCTGTTCATCAAATTAAGATCCCCTGACATTCCTTTCTGGCCTGCCAAGTTTCAGTAGATAGGTCTGTAACTACTCTTATAGGATTCCCTTTGTATGTTAGGTCCCTTTGATCCCTAGCTGCTTTCAGAATTCTCTCTTTATTCTTTTATTTTGCCAGTTTCACTATGATATGTTATGCAGAAGATCGAAGCAAGGTGCATCTGAGGGGAGTTCTCTGTGCCTCTTGGATTCAATGTCTGTTTCCTTCCCCAAATTGGGGAAGTTCTAGGCTCTCATTTGTTCAAGTACTCCTTCAGCACCTTTTTCTCTTTCTTCTTCTTCTTCAGGAATTCCTATGATATGGATATTGTTCCATTTGATTGTATCACTGATTTCACCTTTCATGCTCATGGATCAATTTATCTCTCTTTTTCTCAGCTTTCTTTTTTCTCTATAATTGTGTCTTCTAATTCACCTATTCTCTTCTCTGCCTTTTCAGTCCATGAAATGGCTGCCTCCGTTTTATTATGCACCTCATTTACAGCATTTTTTTAATTCATCACAATTATTTTTAAAGCCCTATAATCTTTGTAGTAATAGTTTCTCTGATATGTCCCATGCTTTTTCAAGCACAGAGATTAATTTTATGACAATTGTTCTAAATTCTTGCTCTGCTAAACTGCTTATACCTATTTTGAGCAATTCTGTAGCTGTGACTTCTTCCTGGAATTTCTTAGAGGAGAGTTCTTCCGTTTTGTCATTTTGGCTAGCTTTCTGTCTCTTGTCAATGTTAAAAACTTGTTATGCACTCTGTACCTGTGAGTATTGCTATATTAAAGGAGGCTCATTGACTGTCCAGGGCCTGTGTGTTCATGGGGTGTTCTTTTAATGGCATCCTTTGGTCTCTTTTGCTGTGCCTTTGGTTATTTTATTTCCCTAATATTGTAGTGATATTTTGGACTCTCCACCATGTGCATTTTGCTTCTTTCTTGAGGTAGTCCTGAAAAGGAAAACAGACAGAGAAACACCCAGGGAAAAAAAGCATGCAAACACACAGACAAATCAAACAAACAAGCAAACTGAAAGGGGAAAAAAAAGGAACAAAAGCAACAAATGACACAGTCGGTCTAAAAGCATAAAACCAGAATTCCCAACTACAAATAAAAAGCAGGGTGGAGGCAGTGCTGATGGAAGAGCATATACAAAGAGAGAAGTGACAGAGGTGGGGAGGAAGTGAAATTAAACATTAACCAGACAGAGAGTATAAAAGGCTTAATTCATAGAGAGAAAGAGGAGAATATGGTAGAAGGTGAGGAGAAAAAATGAAGATAATGTTACCCAAAGGAACTATATAGGCTGATTATTCCAGAGAGAGAGAGAAAGGAGGGTAACAACAGAGGTGTAGAATATGCATCAAGAGAATGGATTAAATGTAACTGTTTAGGCAAACCAATGACCAGATTGCCCAGTCTAGCAGAGGGGAGAGATAAGAATGAAATAAGAGAAAATATATATGAATAGCAAGAATTGATCTAGAGTTAATCATGACAATGCATCAATGTTGGTCTTGCCCTGGGCTCCAGGGAAAAAAAAAGCAGCTCTCTAGCACGATAGGTGTAGTTTGGTGTAGGCAGATCTCACCACCATTGTGGTCCCATGGGCTGCTCCCTGAGGCCCTGCCTTAGTGGTTGTGGTGAGAAAAATGGCAGCACCCCAGTCACTTCTTGAACCAAGCCTTGTAATTCACTCTTTTGGGTGTGATCTCCCTGTGTCACAGGCATAGCTAAAATGAGCAGAGTTATATTTCCCAAGTCCCACCACATTTCCAGATCTTAGTCCATACACTTTAATGATACCACCTGAAATGTACTCCCATAGGCCAGGCAGCTCCCTAGCCAGGGATTGAGTAGGAGGAGTAGAAGAGCCATTTCTCCTGGCACCACCTGGGATGGGGGCACCTAGCCCAAGATAAATTCCACAGCTAGAGAAAGGATCTCTCTCTGAACTCCTTGCAGTTACTGATGGGATGATAGGATCCCTCTCCTTCCCAGGGCAAGGTTTTTCTCTTCTCCAGAGACAGCTTTATGAATGGTTTCAGCCTCTTTCTCTTCCCTTTGTCTCTCCATGGCTCTCTGGAAAGGGGGCTCCCTCCCCTCTATGCCTCCTGATCCAGCCCATTTTTATCTTCCCCCATTTGCAATCATGCACCTATGAGGCTATCTTCTTAGCAGACTCTCTTTTACTCCTAGACTCTTGCAGTTCCATGTCTTATGGCTTCAGTCCTTCTTTGAGAGATGTGGGCGGGTGAAAAGTACAGAGTTCCCTACTTCTCTTCCATCTTGCCTCACCCGCAACATGCATTTTATAACCTGTGGTGTGGGAGTATAACTTTGAGACTTCATGTCATTAACTTATGTACATTTAAATAAATACTTATTCTGTAGAAGAAGCTGACCATAAAAAACAACAACAACAACAACAAAACCAAAATCATCATGCCTACCATGATGTCTTCTTTTCCTCTTCTTTTCCAGAACATGCTTGCAAACTTGTATAGTTTTTCTTCTCCCTAAGGACTGCTCTCAGAATAAGTAAATACACCTATGACTCAAAGAGATAGACTAGCTATCACACTCTTGGGGAATTGCAATAGAAATGCATACTCAGGACAGGAGGCATTTGAATTTTAAAACCTTCCTTTCCCCCACCCCCTTTTTACTATGCTCTCAGCTGCCAGGGTGAGGGCCACAGAGGGATTCAGCTCCAGACTTGAGATTGTCTTTGTCCTGACAACTTGACAGTTTAATAATTTAAACTCTTTCCGTTCTCCCAAAGCACATGAATTGGCATTATTAGGATTTTCTTTATTTTCTTTACCCTGCCTTAAACTGTTACTACTATAAGCTTTGATATATCAGTGTTCAATGATGATGGGAGGTTTTGTTTTTTGTTTTTTGTTTTTCAATGCTTGGCATCATCACTCTTTATAATAATGAGGAGTGAACAGGACCAGGTGCTTTCCTCATGTAATGAATCAATATTAACTAAAGGGAACGCTAGTCAATTTGGAGGCCAGTGAGGATGTATTTTAATCTTTGGCGTCAGGGAACACTCTCAGAAACCTTGGAGAGATGACTACACTGGTTCATATTTGCTGAGTCTCATGTGATTAAAGACTGATGTTCTCATGAAATAGGCTGAGAAAGCCCTAACAGAAGACATAATCTCATATAACCTATAGAAAATGAAAGAAAAGGGAAAAAATGCATTCTTAAATGGCCCACGGGGGCTTAAATCATGTGAGTGAGTAAAAATCTTATTTTACTCAAATTGCCTAAGTAAAACTTAAGGATCTACTTTTTAAGACTGATGTCTACAAAGACACCTCTGGGATAATTATCCACTTCTATTTCACACAGACAGGTATAGATGCAGCCCAACTATCAATAGATAACATCCTTTGATCAGATTATTATATAAATAAAGGATAGTGAGACTTCAGAGCAACTCTCTGGGTTCAATGAGATTGTGAGAGAAGCCAAAGCAAGAATGTGGCCTGGAATATGGCTATTCTAAGCTTATTCAGAAAACTGAAAAGCAATGACATATATATTATCAGGTGGCTGAAAATAGCCCATAAGCATGAATAGCTTAGTAAGGCAGAATGGGTAGTAAAGAAAAGGCTCTCTGTTTACACCACTATTTTTGTTGTTTACAATTATTGTCTGTATTATCCCAGGTTATCAAGTCAAAAACTCCTTGCAGACTTTCCTCAGTTCTTCCTTGACCCACATCCAATCAACCACTAATCCAGTTCCATTGTCTTCAACCTGTATACCCCATAGCCCACCTCTTCTTCAGTCCTACTACCAAGTCTACACTGAAGACCATTAACTCATTTTATTATTATTATTATTATTATTATTATTATACTTATTATTATTAAGAGTGTCCTTTATGGTGTTCTGCTATCACTTTCTACAACATTTACAGAAGAGTTAGCTCAGGAAAATTACTTAAGAAATCAATCTATACAGTTCAAGATGTAGTTTCCTAAATATCCCTCCGTGATTTCAGACATTTTCAGATGCATGCCCATGTATCTTTTGCTGAAGACTTCCTGATTGCATGCCTGAAGTAGCCAGTGATTTAGAAGATTCAGAACACTTTTTTAATGGGTACAGATTGATAAGAGGAGACAAAGAGCTTTGGAGGTAGTCCTTGCCTAATTCTGAAAAGAGGTATGGATTTATTTCATGGTATTTGCCTTGGTATTTTAACTTTATCAGAAGCTTAATTCCTTAGAATTTCACATAGCCAGGTATAGTGTGAGGATTTTAATACTATGTTCAAGGATTACAGGAGATAAACACTTGGCACATTTTCCTGTATTGGATAGTCTATAAATATGGGGGAGGTTTGTTTAAAAACAGATTGTTTAAAAATCTGATTAATTTTTTGAGGGACAATGAGAACTCCTGAGGGAAAAGCAGAATAACATCCGTTCTGCTGAGACATCTTCTTTAGACTCTTACCCATCTTCCACTAAAGTGTAAATCAACCTAAATTCTTGTATAACTAAGGTCACTTTTTCAATTTAATGTGTAGAGTATGTACCTTAAGGTAATCCTGGAATTTCCATTTCTAGCATGAATGACTACAGTCTTGGAACAATATCTTTAAACAAGCACTTCTTCCTTCCAGTTGGTTCTTCCTCTTAAAACTCCATCCATCTTCATATTCACCCTTCTGATTTCTTCATTCCACTTCTACATAGATTACTGGGAAATATACATATGCTATCGTTTTTATTCTTTCTTCTAATTTCTCTCTAGCTAATTATACCCATAATTCCCAGACTCACCTATCAGTTTCTCAATGGCCTTTATACAAAATCACAGATCTGGAAAAGGGCCTCAGAGATTTTTTGTTTTCCTTTTAGCTCCATTTTACAGTTGCAGAAACTGAAGTGCAAAATGACAAAATAATTTCCCCAAAAATGTGTTGCTATTTAGGAGCAGTAATGGACTTAAAGCATAGATGTTCTAAATTTAACTCAGCCAATGCTCTTTTCTTCACATGTTGCTGCTTTGGAGTACTTCCGATTATTTGTTAGGTTTCTTTTTCATCTTTATCTATTCTTAATCCCTCTGTAGATTCTATTTGCTTTTGTTCACTCACAATATATGAAATATATTAATCTTTTTGTACTGTCTGCCCTAGTTACCTTGGACCTCATACGGTCATTATCTACTTATATTAAATGACCACAAGACTCCTTAAAAATATTGGCTGATGTCTGAAGCTACTGGGTCTGTTATTACAGTGCATTCTGTCAAAGACATTAGTCTGATGCTGACATAAATACAAAAGAAATTGGTCTATCTTTTCTCAACTTTCGAAATATCTTCAATGCAACCTACATTATTGTGACAGTCCCTGTGGGTTTGGAGACCACAAGATTGATGACATGAAATAAAGAAGAAGGGTTCTTTGGACCCTTCGTTTTCTCAGTGGCTAGCATTATTTTGACAAACATTTTGTCATTATTGCTTAACAGAGGAATTGGTCCATGTTTTTTTATATCAAAATTATTACCTTCCCTGAATAATAAAAATCAATAAAATCTCTTCTTGTGTGAAGCCTCTAGACAACCTTCTCTCAACAAATAATTAAACATTTGAATCAATTCCAGTACCAGCCTATTGTTCACAGCCTTATGAAACTTTCTTGCCTGACCATCTTTGCTTGGAATTCTGTTATTATTTAAAAGAGAAATAGCTTCTAATATGAGCTCTTGTGAAATTGAAACTAGCAACTCTATTTCATCTAAAGAGCAAATCTAGGCAAGACTGGTATTGCCCAGGGAAAAGAAACTGGTTCAGGCAAATCAAGACCTGACTTGAACTATTGCCGAAACCTCAAACTGAACTAAGATTGAACTCATTTTTTAAAAACTCAAACACTAGGAGAGTTTTGTGGAAAACAATGGCAGGGAAATCTGTTTAAGCTGAGTGTTTAGGAAAAGAAAAGAAAATATAAGCTAAGATATGAGCATATGTGGTAGCAATGTCAACAAATACCAAGGTATGTATAGACTTGGAATGACATCTAGAGAAATTTTGAATTAGATAAAATTAATGGTCAAAAACACTTTCTCATTTTAGCCATTCTGTTTACAAGTCTTTCTGTCTAAAAGCTTGCATGACTTAAATACTCATGTATATTATGGAATTTGGGAGAACCCAATCTTTAAGGTATCTGATCTCAAAACCTTATTACCCTTAAAGACTAAAACTATAGATCTTATTACATATGTAGACTTGTCTTTTCTTTGTTCTCTTTATTCCAGCAAAATGGATCCACTTTAATTATTGAAGGGGCCCAGCTGTCACCTCCCCAGCACCCACCCTCAGAATATTTGCATAGGTATTCACTTCCAGTTGGAAGAATCTCTTCTCCCAAAATCTTCCTAAACAGTGTTCTTTATCTTTTATGTCTTAGCTCAGTTGTGGCTTTTCTGTGGCCCACTTCACCCTTGGACTAGTTTTATATGCTTATGGCAGTCTTTTATTTTCATTAATTCACTTTCCACAGTTTATACTTAGTTGTATGCTTGTATAGTTATTTATTAATGTCTGCCCCTCACTGGGCTATAAATTTCATGAGGACAATGTTAAATCTGTTATGTTCAACATATCACATAAAGACTATCAGATATCTGACATATGTTAAATGAAAGACTCAATGAATTTCTTATATTTTGCATTTAAACACTAGAGAAGAGAACATGAAAATTTGTTAAAGATTAGATTTCAGGAATTAAAATGTTTTTGGTAAATGTAAGTTAACCTAAATCTTCTCAAAGCTCACTCCATATTCCATCAACAACTTTGTACCTAAACCAGCCATGCTGTGGTCACCAAATTATGCCGCAGCTAATAATCTGGTCCAGGTAACTAGGGGTATATAAGCTTAACATGTTATTCAGAAGTTATTTCAAAATCCAAAGGGAGGGTTTTTTAATATTCTTTTTTCGGGGAGAAGAAGTTTAACATAACCATTGAAAAGGGCATGAAGGAAAGTATGGGCAAGAAAAGAAAGTAGGATTATGTAACAAGTAACATGGTATTTAGAATGACTGCTCGAGAGAAATTTATAGTCAAAATAAACTTTGGAAGTAGTGTATTCTACCCAACCACTTTCCAGAGATCTACCAAAGTACAGGTTAAGGTTGCCAATATGGTCTGATGGAAGGAACACTGAGAGATTCATTCAGAAGATACTTACTCATTGAGTGCTTGATCCAAGCCAAGCATTGTACTTGTCTCTGTAGATACAGCAATAAAAAACAATAGTCCAAACTATATATTAGTAGACCTATGGGCCTACTTGGTATATTTCTCAAAGTATATTTCTCAAAGATTCATATTCTTCATCTGTAAAAAGTACATGAATTACCTTAGATGATTCCTTAGATTACTCTGGCTCTAGCATACTCTACAATTATATCTTTAGGATTGATTATTCATTCATTCGTTCATTCATCTGACAAAGATTTATTTAGCTCTTACTATGGATGTTACAAGCACATTTTTAAGCACTAGGAATAAAAAGTACAAAAACCAATCTTTTCCCTCATGGAATTTGCATTTTATTGGGGAGGCCCAATAAAATGCAATAATAGGATGAACTAGAGCATATAATATATTAGAAGGTAATAAATACCATTGAAAAATAATGTAGGGAGTAACAATGGAGAGTTCAGGAATTAAGGAATACAATTTAAAATAATGTTGGTCAACGTTGGCCCCAAAGAGATGAGATTTAAGCAAATACACCAAGAAAGTAAATGTGATACATTTAGGGGAAGAATAATCTAGTCAAAGGGAACAACTTAAAAGGATTAGCTTACATATACACCTGGGTATTTACTGAACATCAAGGAGGTCATTGTGGCTGGTGAGAGAAATAAGTTAAGATCACAAAGGTTTGACTCCCAAGTCACACAAGGCCTTATAGGCCACTGCATTCTTGGTAACACGAGGACTCAATCGTTGGAAGAATTTGATCAAAGCAGTGACCTTATCTCAATTGTGTTTTAACAGAATTAATCTGGATTCTTTGTTTAGAATTGATGGGGAGAAGAGTGGTAAAGGTAGAAGCAGCAAGAATAGTTAAGAGGCTATTGTAATAGTCCAGCTAGATGATATTGGTGACTTAAACCATGATGGTAGCAGTGGAAGTGTTGAGAAATGATTAAATTCTGGGTATACTTCAAACACAAGACCAACAGCGAATTGGCAAAGGGGTTCACAGGAAAGAGAAGAGTCAAAATGATGCCAAGATTTTTGGTCCGAGAAAGTAATTCCCCATAACTGAAATAGGAAAACCTCTAAGTGGAATAGTTTTGTGACATAGAGGAAGAAGAACTCAACTTTAGGTTTTTTTTGTTTATGATGCCTACTAGAAAGTCAAGGGAAAAGTTCAGTAAGCATTAGTATACACAAAGCTAATGTTGGGAATAAATGGGAAATTTTAAGAGTCTTGAAGTATACATAGTATTCAAAGCCAAAGCCATCCTTATCAAGAGAGTGAGTAGGTACCAAAATGAAGTTTAATACTAAACCTAGAAAATACATTGAAGTTAACTGATCAATGAGATGAAGAGAAGCTAGTGACGAAGACTGAGGAGTAAATAGTGAAGATGGAAGAAACCATGAAAGCATGGTCTGGAAAAGAAGTGAAAAGAGTATATCAAGCAAGGAGGCACGATTACCAGTGTCAATTCTTGCTTATATTTAATGCATGGCAGGGTGAACAGTTTTGCTTTGTCTCAATCACTTGATTAATCAAAGCGATGGTCAGGGTGCACTGGAAGCCTGGTTTAACAACAGTGGTAAGGATGCAAGCTGTATTCTTTAAGAGCTCCTGATCTTAGAATAGATTCTCCCAGACCTCCGACTTGCACCCAAGCATTGCACAATGTTGGATCAAATACTTGAGAAGTGTGTTGATGAATAATATTCAGTGGTTCATAGGTTACAGTCTTAGCTCAGTGATTAAGAATTCACATTAAGAGCCATAAGTGACTAGTTCTTCCAAAAGTGAAAGGAGACCAACCTCCCTAGTGTGATGACATCCAATCTAAGGCCTATTATTCACAAGGCACAGTGAGAAATAATTTATAAAATGGGATGTCTTTCTTTTTAATGTATATTTCAAAAGATTAGATCATCCTCCAAAATATATATAGTATATCTTAAGAACCTGTGTTTTTACCCCCTTAACATTTATTGAAGCATTATATTTTCAACCTATGCCATGTCTTGGATGGCTTTCATAGCACTGACTTAAATTTTGGTTTCATATAGTTTGAATAAAGCTCTGGTTACAATAGAGCCTTTTGTAAATTAGTGAAAATTGGATGAATATTTTTTTGTCTTGTTCCCTGAAGTTCCTCCTATCCATAAATTTATTCCTTGTTCTTGGAGTATACCTCATCATCTTATGAAGACTACTATTGATCCTTTATTGTCTTTCTTCAGTGACATCTGATCTTTCCAAATGTTACCCCATGCACCCAGATGTTTTCTCCTCTTTACTACCAGTGCACATTTATCTTATCTCTATGATTCCTCTGCATTTACTTCTACGTCAGTTGACTTTTTATCTTTTTCATTAGACTGTGAGCTTTCTGGAGATGGACTCAAATACTATCTTCTCTATTTCTGGCACTCACCAGTTGCGTATCAGTTTTTGTTGTTGTTGTTGTTGTTGTTGTTGTTGAGATTGAGGTCTTCATGGTATGTTATTGTCCTCAATCACACATACAAACTTAATCTCCTCATCATAGTCTTCTGGGTTAAAATATTGAGCCAGTCCCTTTTCTTATATTCTGTCATCAATTAATAATTACATTTTACAGTCTACCATTCCTCAAATCCCATTGGCATGAGACTGAAGAGATATCCTTATACCATTTCTCTATTTTTATTTGACCACACCATTAGAATTTTATTTAAACCCAACCTCTTTCCATCAAAATGCCAGTACTTTAATTTGCAATCTTGTGATTAACTGCTTCCACACTGCTATAGATTGAATGTTTGTAATTAACTACTTCCACACTGCTATAAGTTGAATGCTTGTGTCCTTTTCATCCCTGATTCCTGTGTTGAAACCAAATCCAACAATGTGATTGTAATTTGATGGTAATTTAAATGTGAAGCCTTTAGGAGGTGATTCATTACGGCAGAGCCCTCATGATTGAGATTAGTGGCCTTATAGTAGAGACTCCAGACATCCCATCATCTCATCTGCCATGAAAGTTTACAGCAAAAGACAGCTGTCTGTGCACTAGGAAGCTGGCTCTCACCAGGCACTATGTTATCAGCACCTTTATCTTGGACTTCCTAGCCTTATATTTTTGCCTGTTTCTCATTTATTTGAAGGTCTTGCTGGAGTGACTTGAAATTCTCATCCCTTATTTCATTATAGGAGAATGTTCCAAATGACTAAATTGCTGAAAAACATTAATAGAAGATATAAACTGCTTGATTTAAATATATACCTGAAAATGGATCATAGATAATATAAATATTCTGCTAATCAATTCCATTTTATTAAAGTCTTGGTATATGTTTTATAAGACAACCAACTTCTATATTCTCAGACAATGGCATATGGTTTATGTGGTACATATCCAACATCAGACTAAGAATAGGAGCCAAGTACTTGATAGAGAGACCAGATTGGGAGATTTTAAGATTGGAAAATCCAACATACTCAGTGGAGTCAGCAGACACATACTCATCCCCTTGAAAGGAAGTTGAATGCAAATTTTGATGAGTATGGAGAATAAATAAACCTATTTCCAAAGAGTCTGTGGCCCTTTGATACCCAGGAGATCTAGATGAAAATGGTAGCCAGGTTACCAAAGAATAGGTGGATTGTTATGAGAAGGAACAAGAGGAATAAAAGATAAACAAATATCTAATTTGAAAGATAGCTCTAAGTTGAGTAATTGTCATTTTGAAATATATATAGAACTCCAGGTGCTTTATATACAATATCTATTTTGAGTTTTTCTAAAGTAGAAATAATTGGCCCCATTTTTCAAAAAAGTAAACTCAAGTCTAAGTTAGGTTAACTGACTTACCCAGGATTATAAATTTAGCAAGTATTTCTATGAGATTCAGATGTTTGAGTCCGATGCCAGAACTACACCACTACCTGGCATGTTAAAGAAGCTGGGACTCACTCACAGAAGTGCAAAAATGTAACTGAATAACTACTGAAACTTAAATATAAGATGGATATCAAATCAGAAAAATAAAGCAGACTGAAAGCCAGGCATATTAGAGCTGGATCCCAGTAAAACCAGTAAAACTAAACCTCATATTTAGTCTTCCAAATGACTGAAGGAACATTCCTAAGTCCTTCTACAATAAGGCAGACTTGATTCCAGTCCTCTGCATGTGGTCAAGCATGTATCTTTGAAATCCAAATCACTCAACAGAGTCAAGAAAAGGTGAAGGTAGCAGGAGCCAGGCAAGGCATCACATAAAGTAATCAAGCATGCAAAGATTAATTTCATTATCTTAATCTTATATCTCAAAACGTCCCCTTCTAAACATTCACATCCTACAAAATAGCTATACTTTGGCTGGAAATGAAACATCTAAGTGCCTTTTATTGGCTGATCTTGGAATGTATTTATTTAAAGATTTATAATCAGACTCACAACAAAATTAAGAAGCCAAGATACTGAATTATTTATACTGATTGGGAGATGGGAGTGGTTTGGATAGTGAGTTCAGCCACATTTCAGTCCTTTTCACCCACCTATCACTGCATCCATCCAAGGAAAGGTCACCAGTGATTGATAATTGCTACCAACTTGTCTCACAAAAATTAGAAATATTTTAATGAATAGAGTAGCTGAAGGACTTTTGTAGTCAGGACAAATATCATACTAGGTTCATTCACCAGGCATCCTTTACTTATAGAATAGCCGTGTCATAGCCAAGTGAATTAAATGTGGTATTTTTCATTGGCTCCTTTAAAAATCCAGTCTCAATGTGCTAGTCCCAGAGGGTTTAATGGGTTAGGGGTTCAGGTGGTAGCCAGCTTCATAGATTATCTAGTAATCCCTCAACAATGGCAGGCCTTGGAAATCAACAGGGTGTGAAAGAATGGTATTAAACTGGGAATTCAGAGAATTGGGTACTAGTTTGCCACTAGCTAGCTATGTGACCTTGGATATTTTAATTTCTCTGAGTCTCAGTTCTCCTCACTTGTGAATTAGGACTATGTAGAACCACTAATTATTATAGCTTGCCTGTTTCTTTTCAGGTTTCAGGTTTCTGGTTTCTTTGCCTCCTCTCCCCTGAAATTTGAAATTTCACATGTTCTGTGAATTGCATACAGCTCCATCATGTTATGATGTTAATAAAAGGCTCTATGTAAAATAAGTTTTATAAAAACTATGTTAAAACTAAAAAAAATTGTTTTTATCTTTTTGTGTGCATCTTTTGGTGTTTTTAATACACCAACAGGTATAAAGATTCACCAAAAACTCAGGGCAAACACTGTTTTGTTTTTTGTTTTGTTTTGTTTTTCTGATTACTGACTCTTTCCTGAAAACTTTTTCCTGTGCTTTTCTGCTCAGTTTGTTAGATCATGCATGCAAGTTTTTTATTTCATGTAGGGAAGATTAGATTTTTCTCTCTTAAAGTTTGGAAATTGGGGCTCAACCAAACTGAGGTGTTTTCTTGAATGGTGCTGGTAAACTATGGCTGCCTCCCAGACAGAGTACAATTGAGCTCACTTGTATATAGAGGCAGAGAAGTTTGGTGTGTATAAGGATGAGAATGTCTGAGAGGCTGTGTCCACCAGAGAGAAACCTCTCTGAAGGTGCCCATTAGTGCCTGGTTCTGGACCACTGACAGACCCAGCAGCCCTTTTTGAACCAGAGTTTTCTATGCAACCCTGTGCTATACCCATAATTCCCTTGGCCAAAGCTGGTCAGAATAGCTTTATGTTTCTTGAAACCACTACTCAGATTTAGATAAAGATGATTTAATCAATGCATTCCTCTCTTCATGCGCTACCAACAAGATCAACGTTCTAAAGAACATCATGTATCAACATAAGGCATAACACTGTCTAATGGTGACATTGCTACTTCTGCTACTACTACTAATAATTACCAAGACCATTACTTTTCTCCACTTTTTGCTTAGGTATTTTTGTTACTCAATTTTTCAAAAGGGATTATGCTTGAATGCTACCATTAGGTAGTATCAGGTTTGGTATTAGACCCTTCATGAAAATTATTTATTTAAACAATAAAATGCCTCAGTGAGGTAGATATTCTTATTGTTGTTTCAAAAAAAAAAGAAGAAGAAAAGAAGCAAGTGTTTTGAGAATTTTATGTGTTTGTTTAAAGTGTACAACTACCAAATGACAGAGGTAGATTTCTAGTCAAAGTCAGTCTGCCCTCCAGGGTCTTTGCAGTTTTATGTTATTTGTGTTTCATTCTTCTGCAATGATACATACCCATGCCTTCCTCTCTCCTCTCTCTCCTCTCTACCTTATTTTCTTTCTGGATTCTTTCCTCTGTGTCCCTCTTCTTTGTTCTGTCTTTCCTAGTTCCCTCTCCTTCCCTTGATGTATCCTCCTTCTCCCTTCCCTGCCTTGCTATAACTTAGTACTTTACAGGCTGCCCCAGATATCCCTAAATGTTATCTCCTCTGCTTTTACAAAGTGTGTCTTTTTTTGGTCTCCTTCCCCACCTCACTCTGTCCCTTTTCTGACTTTGTATTCTTTGCCATCTCCGCCCAGCCTCTGAGAGCACCTCTAAAAACCTGCATTTGTCCCAACATATTCTGAGGAAATGTACATTTCCCATAAGGCCCCCACTTAATTTTTATCACTAGCACCACTAAAATAACTGCTCTCAATACATTCATCCAAGACTTTCACAGTCAGCAACCCCCTTTCCTTTACTTCCTTTGCTTTTTTAAACCTGTCAGGGAAAGGTGTTCAGAAATATTTCATTTTGTTGCTACTCAGCAGTGATTTTTCCATCCTTACCATTTCAGGGACTGTGAGTCAGTGCTGAGAACTGGCTTGTGATTGCTTCAGCTCTGTTCAGACTGGAAAGTGCACAGAGCTTCGTGCATGTCTCTGTTCTCTAATAAAATGTTCCCAGTGTTTGGTGCAGGTACGGAGACTGTGCCTTACCTCTATACTCAATCTTTCTGCTCAGTTTTTTTTTTTAAACATCTTCTGGCTTCTTCCAACCGCTGGAAAAAAACACACTATCAAAAACTTGTATTGGACTCTCAAGAACATCACAAATGATTTGGAGAAGGATTATCACAGATCAAACCTCTGAACCACTGTGGTGTGTTCAGACTTTTCTATGGAATCTTAGTTTGAAGATACTTCCTGGAAGGGTCTCTGTGACAGACAATACCTCAAAGACTCAGAACAAATATTATTTTGGCCCTGTGATTTTTAGTTTATATTTGTATAACAATCATTCTGGAGGGTTGTTAATTCCTCTTATGCAAAAAGAATAGGGGAGGAAAATGAAGTAGAGGAGGAGGAAGAGGAGGAAGAAAAGGTGAAAGAGGAAGAAAAGAAAGAGGCATCCATTGTCATATACATTTGAAAAAAACCTGTTAAACAAAATTTTAAAAACTTCTGTACTTCATGTCTTCTTGAAGCCTGTTTTGAGAATATTCTGGAGGAGATGCTTCAAATCTTTTAGTCATTTTGGACCCCAAACCTTTCTGTTTTCTGTAGACTATCTCATTCAACTAGAATTTTCTAAAACATACTTCAGGAAATAGTGTCCTCTTTCCCCCTTTACGGAGCTATAGAACCATCAACACTATTCAAGTTCATTCATTTGTTCATGCAGACATTCATTCATGCATCCATTTATATGGTCATTCAACATTTTAACTAGCATTAACTCTGATCTAGGCACCAGAGAGAGAAAGATGAATTAACCCACATTCTAGTTTAGTAGATGGACATTTAGATGGATAGATGATAAAACAATGAGATAAGAGCAATAACGTGGAGATAATACTGGGTAAGCATATCAGAGGGAGAATCAACTTTCATGTAAAAACTCATGAGTGAGTCCCTTATTTATAAAATTGGAATGATGACACTTCTTCCATAGGATTGTTGAAAGATGCAGTCAGCTACACAGGAAAATGCATGATTCATGTAATATAGTGATTTATGTTTTGTGGATTTGGGAGCAAGGAGACCATTAAAAGAATCCGTGAAATATTTCAGGAAAGAAGAAATGAAGGTATGAAAAAGAGGGTTAACTGTAGGATCGGTTAGGGATAACCAATGAGAGACATATGATGTCAAATCAATATGAGAAATAGCCTTGACAAAATGTTTGGGACCAGGGAAAGAGCTCAGCAAATGTTTACAGAGAATTAACTGCATTGTTTAGGTCACAGCTGGATCTGAAGAGCTGATGGATTCTGGTCTTCCTATGCAGAGAAGAACAGTAGAAATCTCAGAGATGAGTCAGTTCACTTTGCTATTTTTAGTGTATGTCCCATTTCTCATCTCCAAACTTTTTCCTCTAATCTCTGGCTGATTTAATCTCAGAACCCCACTTTTCACTACTCCTGTGAATTGATTGCCTCCTTTGGGTTCTTTCTGTACTCTGAACCCTAGCAGGATGTGCCACAAACACCTTGTAAAATAAAGTCAGCTGATCAGAGCTCAGCATGACCCAGTGCTGGATTTACAATGGCTCTTGAATCTGCACTTTCCACCAGGCAGGGATCTAACATGTTGCTTTAGGATGCTCTTTTGGAAACTCGGAGTACAAAGTATACTATATAAAACCAAATTCCCTTCTCTTGTAAACTGCATGTTAAAAACCTTTAAGTCTCAGGGGGAGGTTGGATTTGAATCAAGCCCCAAAATAGCTCTGGCAACTTCCATGAAAAAGGCAACACAGATTTATTATATTTAATATATTTTAACATAATTTGGGTACATGTGCTGCTTGTTCAGACAGATATTTTGGTGTGGATTTTTTCTTTAGAATTTATTTTTTAAATATGATCTGGCAGTAGAATGAGCAAAAAGGGGGAAAATGAAGAGGAGAACTTTGGCTTCAGCGGTATCTGTACCTTCCAGGTGTTTGTTCTGAATTTTATTATATGAGATTCACTGTCTAGTGGCAGCTACCTGGGGGTGCAGCAAATCAGTAGGCTTGTCCTTGAACTCTGCAGATTGGTGAAGGACACAGTCAGAGAATTGTAAAGCTCAGAAACTATATCAGAGATCACAATTAAATGGGGAGAGTGGCATCAGTGTCTTCTTGTTGGTAAAATGTTTTTCACTCATTTTCACATATCTCAGTAAGGCTCATTTTACATGTAAGGAAACTGAGATCTGAAATTTTAACTCTCTTTCCCAGTGTCACACATATGGTAATTGTGGAAATCAGGGCAGCAATTCATGTCTTTTAATTCCATTAATTACTTGAGCTCTTTCCACCAGAACATATTACCTCCAAACCCCTCATTTCGTTTATTCATGCATTCATTTAAGAATTATTATTAAAAAAAGAAAGTATTATGTTCCTATGACATGCTAGGTATTAGAAGTGTAGTTTTGAAAAATCTAGATATATTTCCAGTGATATTAGAGCTTGAAGTTGGATTTACAGAGGAGGAAACTAAGGCTTAGAATAACTATGTTGTTTTCTTTCAGAAAGCTAATTTCTGGTGGAGCTAAGAATAGACTTCAGGTCTTAGGAAAAGAAAAATAAATAAAAATAAGTTGCCTATAAATCACAATTGCATAAATGAAATCCTATTTTCCACCAACTTCCATTATAATGGTAGAAATGTTTTATCTTCACTTCTGATTGATTTCCAATAGGCAGTGGCCCTGAACACTTTTAACTGTTTCTTTTTCTTGAACAGACCCTCTTCCCAGCTAGATTTCTCTGTCTAGTAGATGATTTTTAAACAAACTTATTTGTTAAAAGGAAATCAATATTGGGGAAGAACACAGAGTGGAATGAACATTTTCTGGTATAAGTCACATCTTACTTTATTTTTTATCAATTTGCATGTGTAGATGGGGAGTGTGGGATGCTTTCTCACATTTGGATTTGTCTGCGGTGTAGTTTGCCTGCAGTTTAGAGAATACATTTGTATCAAATCATGTTTATGGGTACAAAAGAAATAACAGTACATATTTCTATTTTCTAATAGATCCTCTGTCTTAGCAAAACTGTAGAGGAAACAATAGAAACATAGAATAAGAAAACTGAAAGAGATTTTAATCACTATGTCTGGGCATTCTTTACTCTTGGAGATCAAAGTTTGTTTTACGAATTTGATTAATTATATTTTAATGGAAATGGCTTTTAATTTATTATTGTTTTTACAGACAATAATGAACACAGCACATGTTCTCTCTAGTAAAATCAAATATACATATAGGCCTACAAAATATTATGTATCATACAAAGAGTCTATGGGTCTCTGAAAAGTATATGTAAGTCTCTAGGGTTCCATGGACCTCCCAGATAAGCACACAGTCCTACACTATAAATGCTGTGAGGGCAGAGATGCTATCTTTTGGATTTAATGTTGCATTTGGAACACCCCAAATTATGCCTGGTTTATTATGATATTCCACAAGCTTTTACTGAGTGACCCAGTGGACATTAAATTAAAAGAGACCATGGGTATTATTTAATCCAGTACTTTCACATTCACATTTTACCCACATTTATAAGGTTTCCTGTAATGAAACCTTGCATAGATGATAAAATCATAGACTGATAAAAGTAGAGCTGTTCTAGATGAAACTAAAGTAGATCAAAGCCAAGAATCTTGTCCATTTCCACTTGCCCCATGTGTAAAACTTGTGCAGAGGTTTCAGTGAATTCCTCCTTTTAAAATGAAGAAGTAGAGGGACTAGTATATTAATTAGTTAAGGTCAGACAGCAAATAAATTTGCAGAGCTAAGATTGGATTCCAAGCAACATAATCCCAAATGATGATTTTTATTGACTATGCTGTAATCAAGCCTTCTGAAAAGTTTATAACCTTAGATTGAAAATAGTTGGCAAAACCACTGATCTAATCAGACTTCTTCAACATACACGTGAAGAAACTGAGATACATTTTGTGAAGTGACAGAAGCAAGAGCTCTCAGCTTGGTGTTCTTTGTGCTACATAGCATTGGAACACTATGGGCATTTGATTCAACAAATTTGCATTTTTCAATCTCATAATGTATTCCAGTCATTTCCAAGTGCTGTAAATATAGTGATTAATATCTGTTTTTAAGGGATTTGTGAGCTAGAAAGGAAGACAGAGAGAAAATAGTTACAATGGAACATGATATAAGGTGATGCATTTCTTTATCTCCTGTTCCTATCTCCTTGGCCAATCTTATTGATTATACCTTCAAAATCTGATCATTTATCCCTATCTCCATTGCTGCCACTCTAGTCCCACCTGTCATTACCTCTCACCTTAATTATAGCAGTCACCAATTAACTGGGGTTTTTTTTTTTTTTTGCTTTCATCCTTACTTCCTTATAGTCTGTATTTAACACAGTACCTAGAAGAATTATTTTAAAACATAAGAGAGATCATGTTACTTTGCTGAGCAAAACCCTCCAATAGCTTCTGAATTTGGAGTAAAAAGAGCTTACAATCACAATAACACCCTTTAGAATCTGTACCCTGACCGTATCTCCTATCTCAACCATCATTACTCCCTCATTCCACACAGCCACTGGTGAACTGGACTGTTGTTCCTCAGACATACAGACTCATGTTCCGCCCACCACCACCCCTGCAAGCAACTGTCCTTGCTCTGTCCTATGCCTGCTATGCCCTTCCCCAGATTTTGATGGAGCTCTCTCCTTCACTTCAGTCAGATCTCTGCTAATGCATTACTTTCCCCTTCAGGGACCTCTCCAGATATAAACATGCTAATCACAACCCCTTTCCTAGTCTAGCTCCTCAGACTGTGTGTGTATGAGTGTGTATGTGTGTGTGTGTGTGTGTGTGTGTGTGTGTGTGTGTGTGTGAAGACTATTTTTTTAGAGCAGTTTGGAGCTCCTGAGTCTCTGGTGATTCAGTGGCTGATTTCTGATATTGGTTCAGGTCATGATCTCATGACCTTGAGATCAAGCCCTGTGTTGGGATCCCACTGAGAGTGGAGCCTGTTTGAGATTCTCTATCTCCCACCTGCTTGCACACACCAATGCTTTCTCTCTCTCTCTCTCAAAAATAAATAAACTTTTTAAAAAGAGACTATTTTTAGAGCAATTTTAAGTTCATAGCAAAATTAAGAGGAAGGCACAGATTTCCCGTGTACCATACCCACAGGCAAGTATAGCCTCTCCTGTTATTTTTTTTAGTATTTTAATGTTTCTATTTATTTTTGAGAGACAGAGACAGAGCATGAGTGGGAGAGGGCAGAGAGAGAGGGAGACACAGAATCTGAAGCAGGCACCAGGCTTTGAGCTGTCAGCACAGAGCCTGATGCAGGGCTCAAACTCACAAACCACAAGATCACGACCAGAGCTGAAGTCGGCCGCTCAACCGACTGAGCCACCCAGGTGCCCCTAGCCTCCCCCATTATTAACATCTCCCACCAGAGCGGTATATTTGTTACAATTGATGAAGCTCCACTGACACATCATGGTCACCCAAAGTCCAGAGTTTACACTGTAGTTGACTCTTGGTGGTGTACTTTCAATGGGTTTGAACGAATGCACCATGACACACAGCCACCGTTATAGAACAGAGCATTTCCTCTGCCCTAAAAACCTTCTGTGCTTCACCTATTCCCGCCTCTCCTCTGCCTCCCCAACTCCTGGCAACCACTGATTTTTTTTTTACTACTCTATAATTTTGCTATTTTCAGAATGTCATATAGTTGGAATTAAAAGCATGCAGCCATTTCAGATTGGCTTCTTTCACTTAGTAATAAGCATTTAAGGTTTTTCCATGTCTTTTCATGGTTTGACAGCCTATTTCTTTTTAGCACTGGATAATATTTCATGTCCACAGTCTCTTTATCAATTCACCTACCGAAGGATATCTTTTTTTCAAGTTTCAGAAATTATGAAAAAAAACCTGCTATAAACATATAAATGCAGGTATTTGTGTGGAAATCAGTTTTAAGTTCCTTTGGTTAAATACCAAGGAGCACATGTGATCACATGATTGCTGTGCCATATGGTAACGATATGTTTAGTTTTGTACGAACCCACCCAACCATCTTCCAAAGTGGTCGTACCATTTTGCATTTCCTCCAGCAATGAATGAGAGTTCTATTGCTCCACATCTTTACCAGCATTTGGTGTTGTCAATGCATCAAATTTTGGCCATTATAATAGGTGCGCGGTGGCATCTCATTGTTTTCATTTAAATTCCCTTGATGATATGTGGAGCATCTTTTTATAGTGATGTGGCTTGTTTTTTAATGTTTATTTATTTTTGAAGGAGAGAGAGACAGAGCATGAGCAGGGGAGAGGCAGAGAGAGACACACACACAGAATCCAAAGCAGGCTCCAGGCTCTGACTCTGGACTCCCAGAGTCGTGATCATGATCTTAGCTGCAGTCAGACACTTAACTAACTGAGCCACCCAGGCACCAGTAGCATCTTTTTATATGCTGTTTTCCATCTGTATATCTTCTTTTGATGAAGTGGCTATTAGTCTTTAGCCCATTTTTAAATCATATTTTTTTGTTGTTTTTAAATTTTGTTACGTGTTTGGGTAACAGTCCTTTATCTGCTGTGTCTTTTGCAAATGTTTTCTCCCAGTCTTTGGCTTGTCTCCTCATTTTCCTCATTCTATTATATCTTTATTACTCACACTTATAAGTACCTGTCATTTTCTTAAATCTGTATTTCTCCTTTATCTTTCTTCCAAACTAGAATGTAAACTCCTTGAGGACAGGGACTTTGAATTGTCCACAACTGTGTTCTAGCACAATGTTCAATGCATATACAGCTCTCCATATCTATTTAATGAACAAATAAGTAAATTATGAATAAATTAATGAGCCAGAGTGGGTGTAATGTTTTGTGAGGGCTTACACTTTCACAGGGTCAAAGTTTCCGAGGCAATGCAAATTCCTCAGAACAATTTTTGAAGCTTAACATCGCCTTTGAAAATCTATTTGTTATCCTGAAATTCAGCTGATGCCTAAGATTGTCTGTGTCACATGAATATTCTCTTGCGCAAGTCACACACTGATCCACCCTGGCTTTTCTTTGGCAATATATTCAAAATGGCCAACACAAGACTTGCTTCTATCTATTATGGAAAAGATATATGCTTTGAAGTTCTAAAAACTGGAATAGACTCCTGGCTTTGTACCTTAACATCTGCAAGATCTGTAAAACTTCTCTGACCCAGAGCATCCCTGATTCGTAAAGGAGGTGGAATGTCTCCTACAAAGAAATGCCATTAACTATTAAATATAAAAGTATTTGAAATGCTGCAAATAGTTTTAGCATTACTCCCCCAAATATACTTAAGAGGTAGGGAGAATTTCTCCATAAAATCATGTTTCTCTGCTTCTAGACATGAGAGTATTTAAGATATTGTTGCTCTGTGTCAGGACTGATTGTCAATGGCTTGGACACTGGCTTTCTACTTGTCCTTTGGGAAGCTCCTTCAAGTCTAATTGACCTCATTGTCAGGACATGTTTCTTAATATTTGGACAACATTTTCGTTTTTGTGTTCCATACTCTCATTTCTATTTATACTTCCGTGGGGCAGCATTAACAATCTTTCTCCTTCCGTGTGTATGCCCTTCAAATATTTATGTTGTTAGTATGTCCCTCCTTAGTTATGCTCAATCTATGCAGACAGTATTTAGTTCTTTTAATCTTTTCTCATAAATCAGTCCCTCCAGTCCTTTAATCATGCTCCCTGATGCTCTTTGAAACTCTTCCAATTTCTTGACAGCTCTCTCGTGTTGAGATGCCCAGAACTGTTTACAGTATTCTAGGTGCTGTCTTAACAGTCTCACACTGAGCGGCTTTCTCCCCTTGATGGTTCTTGACAGGCAGCCTCCCTGCCTGCAGTTCAGGGATGCTGTTTGGAGCCTCCAGTCACCATTTAAACTTGTAGTCTCTCCCCCACCATTCATTGCAAGCACCTTTTAGTGTCCGTTACCCTCCCACACAACCATTACACGATGGCAACTTTTCAGAAACGGCAGGCAATAATTGTGAACTTTGTGATGAGTGTCTATATTTAAGGCTGTGGACTTTGGAAAGGGCCTGATTACAACATAGATGTTAAGGGGTCTAGCTCTGGTTTCAGACTGCCTGGAATAGACTCTCAGCTCTTAAATGTTTTTGCTGTCTGACCTTGGCTAATTTACCAGTGCCTCAGTTTTTTCTTCTGTAAAATGAGAAAGAGTACCTATAAAATGGTTCTAAGAAACAAGTGGTATGATTTACGTAAGTATTTAGAATAATGACTGCAACATTGGAAGCACTTAATAAATAATCATTAACTATCCTATTTAAAAACATGTAACCAAGTTACATTTCATAAAATGCACATATTTTGAGTGTACAGTTTGATGAGTGTTGAAAATGCATACCTCTATGTAACTAACACTAAAATCAAGATATCTTCTTTTTAAAGATTTTCTTTTTCTTTTATTTTTTTAATTAAAAATTACGTTTCTTCCTTTTTTTGAGAGACACACACACAAAGCATGAGCAGGAGAGGAGCAGAGGGAGATGGAGACACAGAATCTGAAGCAGGCTCCATGCTCTGAACTGTCAGTACAGAGCCCAACGCGGGGCTCAAACTCACAAACCATGAAATCACAACCTGAGCTGAAGTCAGATGCTTAACTGACTGAGCCACCCAGGCATGTCAAGATCTTCTTTCTATTTTGGAGAAAGAGACAGAGAGAGACAGAGAGCATGCATGTACGCACACAAGAGTGGGGGAGGGAGGGAGGGAGGGAGAGAGAGAGAGAGAAAACCTTCATCAGGCTCTAGTCTCAGCATGAAGCCCAACATGGGGCTTGATTACATCACCCTGGGATCATGACCTGAACTGAAATCAATAGTCAGATACTCAACCAACTTAGCTACCCAGGCCCCAAGATATTTTTATATCCTCAGAAAGTTCTCTCACACTCCTTCTCTGTAGATTTACCTCTTCCCCGAGGGAATCGCTTATCTGATTGATTTCCTTTAGCATAGCCTACTTTTGCCAGTTCTAGAAAATCATATGAATGAAATCATAAGCTATGCATTTTTGTGGATTTGTCTTTTTTTTCAACTTAATGTGTTTAAGACCTCTGCATATCACTACATGTATCAAAAGTTCTTTTTAATTTCTAAGTGATATTTCATTATATGAATAGTACACAATAGCTTTATCCAATCACCTGTTGATGATTTGGATTGTTTCCAGTTTTCCACTATGATGAATAATGCTACTGTGAACTTTCTTATACAAATATTTTTAGAAGATATATGTTTTCATTCCATTACCACAGGATGAGTCTAACCATTGAAGCCATTGTGAGGTAAACTTGACCCAGAACTCCATTTATCACCTATCTACCCTATGTCCTGATTTTATCAGTGTGTATCATGGATCCCTTGGTCTCAATGTCAACTGTTAGCCAGTATTCAACCTCTCTAAAATAAAAAAATCTGAATATTCTCTATTCCCCAATATATAGTTACTTCAGTGTATGGTCATAAGCAGTGGTGGTCTGTTAGATGTTGAATAAAAAGATTCTTTTTTAGAGGAAAAACTAAAAACAATAAAACCTTGATGTATGGCATTTGCCAGTTTCCATGGTGTAAAAAGTCCCACTCATGGGTAATTAAAGATAACAACATCATGTTATTGAATACAGAATTAAGGTGAGACATACACAATTTGCTTTTGATGGTAGTGCAAGTTGGCTTTGGCACAGTAGTGGTTACAAGTTCCTTTGAAGAAAAAATGGGGAAGTATTTATAGCATATATTGGGAGAGTATTATAGGCTTTCTTCCCAAGATGATCCTACCTTCCCTTCTCTTGTTGGCCTCAGACCAAAAACTGAACAAGTAATCATGATTTTCCATTGCAGCAGCTGAAAGCTATGTCTGATGACCACCTCTTAATGTTTTCTGGTTATACAATCACAACAAGAGTTTGTTCATTGCCCATTTATATCAGTCCTAGAGCTGTCACAATTTATTAGTCATTTCTGCAAATCCAAGGTGGTGAAAGGTCTCCTGAATGTCAGCTTGACCATGCTTCCAATTATGGTAAAACTACCATGTATTTGGTGGTGCTGAAACTTGGTCTTTTCTCTACTAAATTTCTGTCAACTATTGAGACTATGGATCTTAGTTCCATGATGGTATTTCCTAATCAACCAACAAAATACAGCCAACCTCAAACAAAAACAGACAGTAAATTGAGTTTCTCAATGATGCTAATATATCACCCCCCTCTTAGCACATTTTTCATCTTTCTTGAAGGAAGTGTCACCTGGACTCACCTTGGGAACACCTGTTAGTTCACTTAGTAGCTTTTCTGTTCTCACCTAATACATCTTTGCTAGTATGTTCACTTATATGGACTTTCTGACTCCTTTCTCAATATTTGGCTAAGGCAGCTCTGGCATATCCACCTTATAACCTATGATCATGATTAAGCTTCACTGATTCATCTCTGCAATGTAGTAAGACTGACTCTGTTTTTCCCATGATGTTAAATCATGATGGGAAATCATTGGAAAGCATCGATATCAATAAACTCAAGCTCTCCCTTACCCAGCCTTAGATTCCAACTTCAAGATTCACTCCCATTCTTTCCCTCCAGTCTTCTCATTACATATTAAATAGTTCTTTTTGTTGAACAAACTATCTCCCCCATATGCCTTTTTGGGCTGTGCTAAGATACAACTAGTTAGTGGTGAAGAAGCAATGGGAGGAGATGAGCAAAGACCTGAAGAGAGGAGCATTATTCTGAGAGGTATCTGTTTGGGGTTATATTTCCAGGCAATGAGAGCCTACTCCTCTTTACCAAGAAAAAATGAAATGTTTGTTTTTATTTTTTCCCTCTCCAATCTGGAGAGTGCAGGGTAATCATCAAGAGTTTTCTTTCTCAGGAGTATTTACCCCCATACCCACTTTCCAAGTCTTTGAGTTCCACTGCTAATCAGAGCACTGCATTAACCTGAATGACCTAATGGAACTAAACGTTCCATCTCCTTTGTATTCCTTAGAGTACTTGTAGATCTAATATTGAAACTGATTTCCTGGTGGTCTGCCCTCTAGCTGCTGGAGATGAGCAAGTCATGCTAATTTCCTTCTTTATTACTTTTTTGAGACAATTTTGATTTTTGAGAAAAGTATCAGTCCAACTTCTTTCTGTGTTTATAATGAATCAGCCTCTTCTAGATTAGAAATATTGCCATAGGGGTTTTTTGGCTTTCACAGGACATCCTGTACTGATAGTGATAAACTAAACCTACCTTTTTTTTTTTTTTTTTACCCTCTAGATCTCTAGGGCATTTGCCAAGATATATCCAATTCTATCATTCTTATAATTCCATTGTTTTTATCTCTTTTAAGTGCTAGAGCTATTGCATTAGCCAGTCTTCCCCATTCTATCTGAATCTTATTTCAATTTACTTAGTAATTGTGATGCAGTTTGGGTTGCCACAGCCCTGGTTTTTCTCTGACCAGTGATTATTCCAATTTTCAAAACACCATCCTAAGCATTATTTCCTATACACAGGTCTATCCTACAAAGCAGATCCTGAGACAGTGATTGAATGCAGGTAGTTCATTTGCAAGATAATACCAGAAAGTACTAGCTGGAGGGTGGGGAAGTAAAAGAGGAAGGGAGAAACTACGTATTCTTTAAGGGTTAGATTACCCCTGTGGGCTACTGGAATCTTTTGAGTAACTGTAGAAAGTGCCTGGGAGCTGTCCCACTTAGGGATGGGAGGCTGGGGTATTCATGTAACAACCCCTATCCCACATTGCCTTAGTGGTTAAGGGTTGCCCCTGGGCATTATCTCCTTGACCTTTCCTGGATGTTCTGCCTGCTGTCTGAGAAGACTCCTGTGGTTTTGGATAACATAGGCAAAAGGCAGAGAGATGTAGACACTTGAGGAACGAAGTGCTTAGCATCATGAATATCATCCACTTTCATTTCAGATGAATTTAGGTGGGTCAAGGTGATATTGCATGGGGCATGGACAGTTGTCTGCATTGAAGATTAAATGAAATAATGCATGTTCAGGGGCACCTGAGTAACTTGGTTCAGCGTCTGACTTTTAATTTTGGCTCAGGTCATGGTCTCATGGGCATGAGACTGAGTCCCATGTTGGGCTCCATGATGACAGCATGGAACTTGCTTGGGATTCTCTCTTTCCCTCTCTTTCTCTCTCAAATAAATAAACAAACTTTTAAATAAAATAAAGTAAAAAGAAATAATGCATTTTCAGTCTCAGAAGAGTGTCTGACACATACTAAACACTATTATCACCATCATCCACATGAGTTTTTACTCTTATCTATGGTTTTACACTTTATCTCCTTTACTTAGGCTACACACACTCTGGAAGAGAATCCACATTGTTTTCATCACTGTGTCAATGAAAATGCTTAGCCTAATTTTTGGTGCAGAGTAATTGCTTAGTAAATATCTTTGGAAGAAATGAGTGTTTTCAAGGAGATGGAATGAGGTAAGGGCAACTAGTTTCTAGGACAATGATAATTAAGCCTGTAGTTGACAAGTGTGTCAAATATGAATATGGTTGAACAAGAAAGAAAGAGAGAGATAGAAAGGGAGGGAGGGAGGAAGGAAGGAAGGAAAGAAGGAAGGAAGGAAGGGGGGAGGAAAAAGAAAGAGAAGAAGAAAGAAATAGAGGAAGGAAAGAAAGAAAGAAGGAAGGAAGGAAGGAAGGAAGGAAGGAAGGAAGGAAGGAAAGAAGGAAGGAAGAAAGGAAGGAAGAAAGGAAGGAAGGAAGGAAGGAAGGAAGGAAGGAAGGAAGGAAGGAAGGAAGGAAGGAAGGAAAGAAGACAGTGGCAATGGAGTTGAAGACAGTTGAATGGAGTTAAGGTCAAATCCTGACCTTAACACTCCCTAGCCAGATGACTACAGACCATTCCAAGATGAAGTTTCCTCATTCATCCAGCAAGAACCATAGTGTTCTTTTCACAAACTGGTTGTGGGGACTTTAGTTCAGGGCTGCTAGAAGGGTGCACAGCAGCTTCACCCAAGCTTCCCTCTTTTACTTCTCTCTTTTAAGAGTTTTCACAAAAGCATCACCAGCACTTTGGATTCTGTGCTGCTAATGAACCAGCTTCAGCATAATCAGCCTCTTCAGAGTATGAGTTCATGGAATGAGAAAATATGAATTCCAGTTGCTGTCTTGACACTTACAAGCCATGTGACCTCTCTGAACCTCATTTTCCTTGTCTGTAAAACAGGAGTCATGGTGTTATCTGCCTCATGTGAAGATACGGTGTCTAGCATTTCTCTTAGGGCTTGGTACATTGTAAACACTCAATAAATATTTGCTGTGGTTTTGTGTCCTTCACCTGATTGGATGCACCATCATTCCACAGACCTTTAGCATGGCCAAATCTTCTCGGTGATTCTGTTCTCCATTTTCCCCTGGTTGCCTAGGGATCAGGTGGTTCTGTTATGGGTTTCCACTCAGTCTGTTTGGGGGAAATACCTTTGCTAGACCTTAAGATAGCACTTGACAATAGCAGCTTTGAGATTCCTAACAGTTGTCAACAACTCTCAGAGTTTGGGGGCAGGGGGAAGGGGAGAATTATTAAAAGTATATACATATATAAGGAAGAGTAAAGAACTTGTGTGTATGGAGAGGTTAAATGAGTAGAATTTATTTATATGTGAGTTATATCTGTGTTTCAGACTGCATCCAATAAGGATTTAATGTTGCTTACAATGAAGGGTCTGTGTGGGAAAAATTGTTAAGCTAGAAATAAGAAAAAATAATGAACCAAAAAGAAAGAAGGGTATATAACAATACCAAAAATATTATACTAAAATAATTAGTATTACAGGCCTTTTGTATCAGTTATCCAATAACAAAGAAACTCAGGAATTGGATAGAAGGAATAGAAATCTATTATGCAAAGAACCCCCCAAATCAGAGGGTTTAGTTGGGGATATAGGTAAGCAGTGGCTTTTGTGCAGGTTACTGTGTGCCACCCAGCCTTGTTTTCCAATATGTCAAGAGGTTATTGGAGTCAGTCTTTTTCAATATTTTCCTGATGACCTATCACTTTTATTTCTTCAACAAAATATTACCCCGACTCAATTTATCAGTAGATAAAAATAGAGCTGGCAGCTTGAACAAGACATAGGGTTCTTATCTTTATTTATAAATTGTGGTAACCCTAAAGTCATATTCAGAAAGACCCTTAATTAGAGAAACATTGGTCCATATATCATTCCTCCTCCACTATTTGTGATAAACAGCTTTTATTTATGTAATATTGGGAAGCATATTCACAATGTGTAATATATTCATTCATTTAATGAGGAAATAGAATGTTACATAGAGTCCACAACAAATCACTTTGGTCCATGTCAAGCGGTGAGGTTATGGTTGTAAAAGAAACAGACATGCTCCCCATACTCCTGTAGATCACAGTAAAGACAAAACATTGGCCAGGTCATTTAAAATGTGGTAAGAGCTGAAAAAGATCATGAATCTTGTGTGTCAGGACAGGCATATTTTGGAGACATGTGGGTGTGGTTATAGACTACTGCAATAAAGTGAATATCACAATAAAATAAGTCAAGGGGCACCTGGGTGACTCAGTCAGTTGAGCATCCAACTTCGGCTCAGGTCATGATCTCACAGTTTGTGGGTTTGAGCCCCGCATCGGGCTCTGTGCTGACAGCTAGCTTAGAGACTGGAGCTGGTTTCAGATTCTGTGTCTCCCTCTCTCTCTGACCCTCCCCTGCTCACTCTGTCTCTCAAAAATAAATAAAAAACAGGAAAAAAAATTTTTAAACAATAAAATGAGTCAAATGGATTGTTTTATTTTCCAGCATTATCTATTAAAAAAAAAAACATATATACCTTAATTTAAAAGTACTTTATTGCTGGGCTGGGGTGGCTCTGTGCTGACGTGACCACTTGGAGCCTGGAGACTGCTTCAAGTTCTGTGTCTCCCTCTTTCTCTACCCTTCCCCTTCTTGTGCTCTGTCTCTCTCTCTACATTAAAAAAAAAAGTTTTTTTAAACATACTTTATCTGAAAAGTGCTGTCATCTGAACTTGCAGCGAACAGTAATCTTTTTGCTAGTGGAAGTCCTTGCCTTGATGTTGAGAGCTGCTGATCAGGGTAGTGGTTGTTGGAGGTTGAGGTGGCTCTGGCAATTTCTTAAAATAAGATACATCGATTGGCTTTTCCTTTCACAAAGGATTTCTCTGTAGCATGTGATGCTTTTTGATAGCATTTTACTCAGAGTAGAACTTCTTTCAAAATTGGAGTCAATCCTCTCAAACCTTTCTGCTGCTTTGTCAACTAAGTTGACGTAATATTCTAAATCTTTTGTTGTCTTTTCAACAATCTTCACAGCATCTTCACCAGGCCTAGATTCCATCTCAAGAAACCACTTTCTTTGTTCATCCATAAGAAGCAACTCTTCATTCGTTAAAGTTTTATCATGAGATTGCAGCAATTCACATATAATAATAATGAAAAGCTTTGAAATATTGCAAGAATCACCAAAATGTTACACAGATACATGAAGTGAGCAAATGCCATTGGAAAAATGGCATGGACAGGCTTGCTCAATGCAAGATGCCACAAACCTTCAGTCTGTAAATAACGCAGTATCTGGAAAGCACAATAAAAAAAGAGGTCCACCTGTAGCTAATAATGCCTACCAGAGGAAGGCATGAATAATCTTAACCAGATTAATTTTAAATTCAATGCTATACTTTTTTCTCCATAAGACAAAGTGTAACGCTCTGTCACTAAGGAGCACTTCACCAGCACTATTCCTGGAAGTACTCAGGATGAAAATCAATTCAGGTTAATGCCTATCCTAATAAGTCAGGGTGTTCATTCTCTGGAGACAGGGGTCAAGTATAAAGACAAATTTCTGCCGTAACAATTTTTGATCTCTCCAAACCCAGTCAACCCTGTCTCAATCTGTTTAGTTCTAAAAAAACAGCAACATGCCTGGCACATAGTACTAAATAAGTTACCTCTGTTTGCTTGTATGTATTTCCATTTGTTTGTTTCTACTTCATGTATTCTCTAAGTAAATAAAAGAAGTTATTTTGAGAATTCTCAACTTGTGAAAGCAGCATTGATCTGATAAAAAAATATGCAAGATTAGGAAAAGAGCATAAGCATGTTTACACAAATAAGCATAAAAAGTGCCCATATCCTCTGTGTAAGAAAGGTAAGGAGTTTACAGTGTGTGGACATGGGATTTAGAGTAACCAGGCTGTCTAAGATCTGAGTAACCAGAAGGTATGTATGGGAACTCAAGGGTGGATGCACTCAGTGTGACATGAACACTTAGAACACTATTTTTTAATGTACAGACACAAAATAATAACAAAGAAGAAAAAGGGGAAAGTGATGTCCACGCGTATACAGTTAGATATCCAAATGCACACCGCAATGCTAAGTCTGTGCACATTTATGCTGGAAACACTTAACTCTAAGCTCACTCATTTTCTCGTTACTCCATAAACATTCATTTAGCGCCTACTCCATGTCATGCTCTGGAGAGCACTGGGGGGTTAAAATAGCAAGCAGCACCATCACCCCATTCTCCGCAGCTGCTCCGCTGCTGGATGGAACCTTTATCAAGTGTCAGCAAGGGAACCTGGCATTTATCAGGGTGGGTACTGTGCCCTGCTCTGCTGACAGAGTAGATTCAATACATGTCATCCCCACTGTGCTGAGATGTTTTAATGGCTTGCTCTTTCCTCTCTCTCATCACCCAGGCGACCTTGTCTTTCTTTGCTCTTCAACCCCTTTTCCCATCCCCCAATTGTTCTTCTTTCACATCTCCTTTGCACCAAGCTGCCTAGGTGGGTGGCTTACTTCTGCATACTTATCCATAAAATATTGGAATTGACTACATTTTCCCCGAAGTTTTACCCAGCTCTTTTGTGCTAACATTGTGAAATTCTTGCTACTGCTCTCAGCACGATATAGCTTGCATTCCCCTCAAAAGGCAGAGCCAGAGACAAGAGCTTTGGTGGAGGTAGTTTAGTTTAAGTCATTTGATCATATAGTGCCTGCATGGAGTATCTGTAAAAATGAAGCAGGAGAGAAGGGAAGATGGGATTTAGAGGGTTAGAGAACCGTGACATGGAGAAAAGGAAAGGCAGCCAATGCACAGGGCATTGAGCTGGTTACTGTTATGAGAAACTAGAGTTCCATCCTGTTGGTAATGTTCTGAGGAACTGTATGGAGCATGCTTGTGAAATGTCTGACTCAGAGTAAGGGAATATCTACTCACAGAGCCTGTTCCATTGGTCAAGGGTCACCCCAGGAAGTATGGGCACTTGTACCTTTCTCAGTTTGTACAGTCCCCACCATGGCTGATCAGGCTCCCACAGGGCATTCATGTGACTGAGGCAGATAAGCCTTGGGAGAAAAAACAAGAGAGAGAAAGAAAGAGATACACAGTGCAGCTAGATCAGGAGCTGTTAGGCTACACCTGAGTACAGCTGGTTGCTATAGCAAAGACCAGAGAGAACTGATAGGAGAAGGGAATATGAAACAGAAAAATAAATAGACACACAAGCCATCACATCCCTCAATGTTTTCCAAATGTTGATGTCAATAAATTTTAGTTTTTGAAACCAGGGCAATATCCAGGGCAATGAATATATTGGAACTAGCTCAAAAACATTGGCTATCCTCCATTTCTACAAATGCACAGGCTTGTTGTTGGCGTGGGCTCCATAGTCCTCCCTCTTCCAATTCCCACTTAGGTCCAGCATAATATTTAATAATTATTATTAAAGAAATCTGCAATGTGTCAGGCACCATGTTAGGCACTTTCCATGTAGTGTACCTTCTGAGCCTCAGATCAGCAGGATCCTGACAAATGAGTATGGATCCCCTGTCATATAAATGAGGAGATTAAGGGTCAGGAATGGGAAATGACTCAACTCCAATCACATAACTGATAGGAGTTTACACTGTTACTCAAATCCATATATATATACCTGAGTACACCTATATATGTATACACCTATATACACACATATATGTGTGTGTGTGTGTATATATATATATATATATATACATATATATATAATATCTGTAAAGCATAGGCTATTCCAGGAGTTGAATCCATCTCAGTGAGCACTCAGGTTTAGAATCAGGTATATGTCTCAGTTCTACGTTTCCATTCCTGCCTGGTCTAAAAACTAGATTTATTTATTTATTTTTAATTTTTAAAATCTTTATTCTTGAGAGAGAGAGAGAGAGAGAGAGACAGAGAGACAAAGCATGAGTGGGAGAGGGGCAGAGAGAGAGGGAGACACAGAATCTGAAGCAGGTTCTAGGCTCCAAGTGTCAGCACAGAGCCCGACATGGGGCTTGAACCCACAAACTGTGAGATCCTGATCACAGCCGAAGTCGAATGCTTGAATGACTGAGCCACCCATGCACCCCTGAAGGCTAGACTCAAACTCCAGCCTGCCTGGCTTGAGCTTTGATATACTACTTAGTTACTTGCCAGAGAGCCGAGCTGCTTGACCTTACCTGGCAGTTAAGATATATTTGATATCAATACCAGGCCAGCTTTGAACCTAAAGCCTCACAATTTTGATTTCTAATTTTTTCTACAGGCCAGCCTACAATGGAATCAAAACCCCACACTAACCCTTCCATATTCCATGGTGTTTCTATTGCATTGTTTCTTCTATCATTTCGGTTTTCTCCTTACATTTTTTCTTTCTATTATGCATAATCTATTGGAAGAATAAGATAAGTCACAGCAGAGAATAATAAGAGTAAACTGGGAGCAATATTAAACATGATTTAGAATCAGGGAATCTGGTATTTGAAGGGAAAATATAAGTCTGTCTCTGTACCCATTCTCTCCCTCCATGGACCTGTCTCTTCTTGACAGCTTCTTGACAGTCCATCATTCGGTGCATTGGAAAATCATAGCTTACCTTCCCCAGTCACTCCCTCAGAGGATGCATGTGTACAGTGGAGTTCCTTCCTCCCTGCACAGAACTGACTGCACCAAGAGTCAGAGTCTGATCCTAGCTGGGCTTCTCTTGGGAAAGAAGCAGTGAAGAAAAAGTAAAGAGGGCTAGTAAGGCAGGGGTGGGGAATTCTCTTTTTCATGTGTCAGATAAGAGAACATAGGTTGAGGGAGCAAGCATGAAACAACGTTGATCTGATGAGAATGAAGAAGGAAACATTTTAATTAGGAAAATATAGTGATAGTTGGAGAAAGATTTCAATCAGCCTCCTATACCCTATTCCCAGTTATACCCCTACTCGTTACCACCTACATCTCTGTCCTTTTACTTATTAGTGTTGCTCATGGAACTTTCTCCATCCATCTCCTTCTTGAATTTGTTTTTTTTTTCAATGGGATATATGTGGGCTATGTCTTTGATGACATAAAATTCTCTGCCTCTTGAAATTCTTTCATTTCCCAGTAGATCCAATTGTTATAAAGTGTTTTGTTGTTGTTGTTTTGTTTTATTTTATTTTGTTTTATGTTGAACTGAAAGCAGTTTCCTCAACTTCCACTCATTGGTTCTGTTTCTGCCTTTTGGGACCAAATAAAACCAGTATAATCTCTTCCTTATATGCCTGCCCCTCCAGCAGGAAAGGAAACCAACCTTATTGTTCTCTCTACTCCATAAAGTTTTGTTTCCTGAGCTAAATGCCCCCCAGTTCCTCTTGTTATTTATATGCTGTGCTTTGGAATCCTGTGACTATGATCGTCACTTCCCTCTGGTTACACCACAAATAATTGTCTCTCATTTTCAGATTCAGCTGCCCCAATATGTAATGCTGTGGGTCTGTTATGTATTCCTGTCTCTAGAGTCTTATTTCCATTATTAGAGCCTAAATCTCCTTGAACCCAAAGGGGTGTGTGTTTTCTGTGTGTGTGTGTGTGTGTGTGTGTGTGTGTGTGTGTGTGTGTGTAAAAATGACAGAAAATAAGGACCCATGAAATTTGAACAAAGTTGTAATGGAAAGAATCACTTCCATGTGACTCCAAAGTCAAGCAGGTATAATACTGCATGGTGGTATTATGTTTGACATCAGACATGGCCCAAAAGGGGAGAGGAATATGCTTCAACAGTTAGATGATTATGTTAATGCAAACTGGGATTTATTATTATGTTTGTCTTATTCGGGACTGAATTTGATGTGATTGCCGCTGCTGCTTCAGTGCTAGGTAATGGAGGCTGAAATGTATTCCCTCAAAAGATCCTCCAGGAAAAGCCACCTGGGATTGTCAGAGAGAGTCACTGGGTGTCACTGTTGAGTCACAGGAATGCAGCAATCTGCTTGCTTCTAGAAGTCTGCTTCCTTAAAAAAGCTGTGAGCTGCAAGTTTGGGGTGGCTGCCTGTCCCCTTCTTGTTGGTATCTCTTCATTAGGGTCAAGATAGATTATCCCTCTCCCTGCTTCCCCTTGAGAAGCATTGGGTCAGATGTGCCCGTGTCAGTAGGGGCGTTAGCTGCCTCAGCTACCGCTTAATGAGCTGATCTGTCCTGGATTCACCTCAGAGTACTATGACAGGGATCTGCTTTTATGCATCAGTGCAGCAAGCAGTCACCCCCACCAGCAGGCAAAAGAGGTCTCCCCTCACACCCAGGACTTACGGAGCCTAACAGCTCTCTTCATAGCAGACAGACCCTTGCATTCTACAGAGTCTGTTCTAGATGCAGACACACATGATTCCGGTCTCAGTAAAGAGTCAGTGGCACGTTTCAGTTTTTTATGGGAGTGCTGAATTTGATAGAAATATAGACAAGTGGAGTTGTGGTCACTTAAAATGTTAAAGGGCGAGGAGAAAATTGACCAAGTATAGAAAAACCAAGGATTAGAAGGCTAGGAGACCTAGCAGCCTTCTGTCCAAGAACTGACCAGGTTACTAACCTTGCCTGATCTACACTTAAGTGATGAAATTCTTTTGCTCGATGACTAAATATCCTTTTTAAGATGGTTACTCAGACCGTTTGGCAGGTGTCTTTCTTTAATCCTTGTAGGGGAACCTGATAAATGTATAAATATCAAAGTCCCATATCACAAGAACTTTTCCTGGATGCCCCAGGAGAACCCTAAGCATCAGTATATTCATAAATTCTACATGTTATTAAACCATATACAGAGAACACTCTTCCAGGACTAATCTATAGGTTATCTGCTGGGGTACCTGGGTGGCTTAGTTGGTTAAGCATCTGACTTCGGCTAAGGTCATGATCTCATGGTTCATGAGTTTGAGCCCCGCGTTGGGCTCTGTGCTGACAGTTCAGAGCCTGGAGCCTGCTTCAGATTCTGTGTCTCCCTCTCTCTCTGTCCCTCCCCCATTCGCACTGTCTCTCTCTCTATATATATATAAAATAAAAAAATGTTAAAACATTAAAAAATATATAGGCTATATGCTTTGTGAAGGTTGTGCATCACGTTTTGTTTTACTTTTCATTTTTTCCTCTAGAATTCAACATTGAATTGTGTCCAAAGAGATCCTTCCAAAATGCAAATATGACCACTCTGTTCTCCCCTTTTCAATTTCCCAATGGCTAATTGCCAGATAGAAGCCAAGTCCAAACTCATCATCCTATTATGTGGGCCTATCTAACTGGCCCTGACTTATTCCAGGTCAGTACATTTTCCATCCCCAACACTAATTGTGCTGTCATACTTTTTTTTTTTACCAGTGGTTCCTCACTTGGCTGCACATTGAAATCACCTGGGAGGTTTAGAAACACTGATGCCTGAGTCTCATCCCCAGGGATTCTGTTTCATTTGCTGTGGGAAGGGACCCAGGCATCCATGGCTTTCAAAGCTCCCTAGGTGACTCTGGCAGGATACAAAATTTGAGAATAACTATTCTGTGATAGTCACCTTCCTAGAATATACTTACCTTTTCTTAGCCTCCTTTGACCTACCCATAGCTCCTAATCCTTCTTGGTTCAACCCTCTCATCATCTCCTGGATGAAACCATCTCTGAGCCTACTCCTCAGCCAAATTAAATACTTTTCTCTGAGATTCCATAGCATTTTATGCATACTGTAAGATACTGAATTGGAAATATCTATGTCTTTTTTTAAAAAAAAATATTTCTAGACAATAAGCTCATACTGGGGAAGCAAATGGAACATGATTGTCACTATGTGCCCAGCACACAGCACAGAGCCTAGCACCTGTTTGGTACTCAGGAAATATTTGTAGGACAGCAATATTGGAGACTGTGAATGAATTAATGGATGAATAGTCACTGATAATGATAATGTCTGACATTTTTCAAGGATTTACCATGTATATGGCTATATACAAAGTGTTATGTAGGTATGACCTCATTTCAAACTCACAAAAGCCTCACTAGAAAGACTGATCTGCATTTTACAGATGAGGGAACTCAAGTATAGCAGTGCTAAGTAGATACCACAACCATGGTTTGAAGCCTGGCCTATCTGACTTCACTTTTAGTTAGTCTAGTGATTGCCTCCAAAAATAGAAAGGTGAAGACGTTTAACCAGATTTTCTCATTGTAGCTTTTATGTATTGGACTTCTTTTGGCAGGCAGTATATTAGCTCTTTAAAGACTTCATCCTATTTAACTCATACAACAATTCTATAAATCAGTCTTATTATTCCCATTTAATTGAAAAAAATCAAGTCTCAGAAAGAGGAAAATTCAGACGAGGTTGTGTGGAAGTAGGACCAATGGTAGATGAAATCCTATGGCTCTGTGGCTGTCTGGCTTCAACATCCAGAATTAATCACTATGTTACAATAGCTTCATAATGTTGAGGAAGAAATGGGAGAGAGAGAGAGAGAGATTGAGAGAGAGAGAGAGAGAGAGAGAGAGAGGCAGAGGGAGAGGGAGAAAGAGAGGAGATCAGATATACAAATGACTCTTTGGACTTACTTTCATGGGAACAAAATACCTCAAAGACAGTTTTCTTTGTCTCTATTCCCCAAACCCTTAGAACTTTTCCCCAAAGGGTCATTGGGACAAAAAGGCAAAATGACTTTTTTAAAAAGAGGTTGATCAATTATTCTGAGCCTACCAAGGATATCTGAAGTGTAACCAGATTTTTGTATTGATGCCCTTGTAATTTCTTTCTTCAGACAATTAACATGAGTATTAAAGCCCAGAGGCTTTGGTCTTGAGGTTTCTCTTCTCTTCTCTTCTCTTCTCTTCTCTTCTCTTCTCTTCTCTTCTCTTCTCTTCTCTTCTTTCCTTTTCTTCTCTTTTCTTTTTTTTTTTCTTTTCTTTCAAGGATGGGCACCTGAGGCCCATAGAGGAAGGGCTTGTGAAGGTCACACTGTGAAATTGTGACCAGATTCAGTTCTCCTTACCCCTAGTCTAGTGTTCTTTCCCACAGGTTGACTCAGTAATTTAAAAAAATAATAATTGTTAAACATGATGAATATTTTAAAATCTACTTGAAGTTTTTGTTGTAAAGTATTCTAAGTACCCAACACAAGGTATTTTTATTGCCTATTGCTACCACATAACAAGGCCATTTGCTCTGTGGGATCTTGGTAATAGGGATAAGTAGGAGCAAACAGAGGTAAGGTACAGATTCCTTTCCCTCACTAACGTGAACAGATGGTTTAAAATGGGAAGTGGATACTGGCTGCAAAGAAATGTGAACCTCTGTCTCCCTGCTGAGACCAGACAATATCCTTTGAGAAAGAGTGGAGGAGACATCTGGAAATTTAGTAGATGAGCCCTGAATGAAGACAGGTTAAAGTTGTGGGAAGAACATCGGGTTCGGAATCAAATTACTCCCAGTGCTTCCAGGGTCTACTATTTTTAGAAATGCTCATAAAAAAATAAATAAATAATAAACCTTCTGTGCTTGTGTTGTCCCAGGTACAAAACACGAGTTAATATTTGCCAGTCTGCAAACATATTAAGCACCTGCATAAATTTGCTCATGGCGGCTCCTCCCATCTGTTCTCTTTCTTCTTTGACCACCAACATTTCTCTCATCCTCAAGCCGTAACAGTGTTGTAGCTTTATAAATCTTTCACAGATCTTCCCATAGGACGTCATTTTTCTTCCCTCTCTTCATCCTACTGTTTGCTCTATGTGTGTGCTTCAGTGCTCATTCCCGCATGCTTTTATTTGTGATTAGCTGTCATTATACCTACCTCTTCCATTAGATTGTCAAGTCCGCCTGGGCAAGATCTATATTTTGGCCATTCTTATCATTCCCAGCAAACAATAATTTCCTATTCAACATCGGTTGAATTGAGTTAAATTGTGAACCTAGATGCTACTTGTGTTCTCATAGACATCAACTCTAAAAACTGTGGATATCCATTTCTGGACTATTTGAGGGAATGGCTGGAGAAACTGTTTAGAAATTTACCATATGAAAAGGGACATGGGACCAGAATTCCTGTATATGAGACTTGACTAATGGATGTGTGGTATTAGGCAACCAAAGCACTTTCTCATTTGTGAACTAAGGATCATAACACTTGCGCTGCCTATTTCACAATACTATTGTGAAGATTGAAGGAAATTACATTTAAAAGCTTTTTGGGGATAAGTCGGTGGCTCGGTGGATTAAGCATCTAACTCTTGATTTCAGCTCAGGTCATGATCTCACACTTCATGAGACTGAACCCTGTATCAGGCTCTGTGCTGAAGGTGCAAAGCCTGCTTGGGACTCTCTCTCTCCATCTCTCTGCAACCCCCCCCCCAACACACACGTGTTCTCTGTCTCTCTCTCAAAATAAATAAATAAATAAACTTAAAAAATGCTTTTGTGGGGTGCCTGGGTGGCTCAGTTGGTTAAGCATCCAACTTCAGCTCAGATCATGATCCTATGGTTTGTGGGTTCAAGACCTGTGTCGGGTTCTGTGCTGGCAGGATGGAGCCTGGAGCCTGCTTTGGAATCTGAGTCTCCCTCTCTCTCTGCTCCTCCCATACTCATGCACTGTCTCTCTCTCAAAAATAAATAAGCTTTAAAAATTTTTTAAAAAAGACTTTTGCAAACTGTACAGTAATACGGAGAGCTCAAAGTTGAATTTATTTTTTTTTAATATTATGCTTATTATTACTACATCATAAGTATCTAAAGGCTCCTGTGCTCTAAATAACTATAAATCTGTGTTTAAATTTTTTTAAATGTTTATTTATTTTTGAGAGACAGAGAGAGCATGAGAAGAGGAAGGGCAGAGAGAGAAGGAGACACAGAATCTGAAGCAGGCTCCAGGCTCTGAGTTGTCAGCACAGAGCCCAATGCGGGGCTCAAACTCATGAACCATGAGATCATGACCTGAGCCAGAGCTGGATGCTTAACCGATTGACCACCCAGGTGCCCCTAAATAACTATAAACTTAATTCCATGATTCTTTAGTGACAGTGATAAATGAGAGATACTTGAATTAAAAGAAAATGACCATGTTCTCTTGGTCTCTGTGGAAAGTTTCTCATGGAATAAGAACCCAAATCTGAAATCCCTAGGATAATACCAGTGACAAAAAAAAAAAAGCACCCATATATTGGAAACTTCTGGTGACCTGTGGATGCTTAGGAATAAAGCAGAGCTAAGTATGAAACTGGAAATAGCAGAACATTTCTCTTAAATTGATGCTAATCCTTGCTCCTCATGGCAATCTGATACCCTTTGATGTATCTGCTGATGGTCCTTTCTTCAAAGAAGCCTTGGTCATTTCAGTGACTTTGAATTATACTCTGAGAACTTGGATGTTGAAACAAAGAATCTCAGAAGAACTGGTTCTATAACAGAATTGAGCCCTGTTTCTCTTTGACTGTGACCTTGAGTAATTTATTTCTGCTGTCTGAACCTGTTTTCTCATCTGTAAAATGGGGGTACAAATAAACACAGTAGCTGCCATTTGCTGAGTAAGTCGGAGGTCATTACTCTGTATCTCGTTCATAGCTGCAGACACTCAGACCTGAGGAGCATATGTAACGTCCTTTGCCAAAAAAAAAAAAAAAAAAGAAAGAAAGAAAGAAAAGAGAAGAATTGAAAAGTATATTTTAAGAGAGCACTGGCATAAAGACAAGTATAATTAGTCTGTGAATCAGCTGAGAGAGTGTGGGGCTAGGATTTGGACAAAAGTTTATTAGAATCCAAAGCCTATAATTTCGACTACAAAGTATTACACAAATGTCAGTTGTCGTTGCTATTGGTGATACATTCAGACAGCCTGAGTACTTAAAAGAGAAAAGTTCAACTACCGAGGCTTTAGAAGCCTAAACAGAAATGAGACATTTCTGATGGTTTTTGAAGCAAATTTGTGAAAGCCCCACATGTGCCTATGTTGGAAAAAGGGAAGATAGAAATACCTCCATTACACTCATCAGGAGGAACTGAGACATCAAAACTTTTAGCAAAGCAAACAGACAATACAAATTAGCCACTGTAATCCCTCCTGCTTTGCGTAAGACTCTTTTAGTCTTCTTTAGTGTACCCCGTATATTCTTTGCCACTGCCGTCTTGGCTGCTGATGCCCACCCATCCCAGACCAAACACACTTCTGCCTTGCATAGTGCAAGGTAGTGAGCTAAGTTCACATGCAGACAGAGCTGCACTAGTACTTTTGTGAGCCTTAGGCATTTTAGTCCTTATGAGCCCCTTTCCCCATAAAAAAATATTTTAAAATATATTTTATGACTACATTGGTATAAAGGTGGATAAAATCCAGGTTAAACTCATTATTGTACATTCATTTTTATTTTATTTCATTTTTCTTTGATTTTAAAATAAATCAAAATCAAAACTTTTTATGATTCCCTAAAAGTATCACGGGCCCTAGACACTGTCTACTGTGCCTAATAGAAGCATCAACCATGAATGAAGAGCTTGGAAAACAAAATGTCACAGGATATGAATCCATCCTCAGAAACTTTAAATGTGTGACCTTGAGGAAAATGTAAAGAACTCTGTGCCCCTCGTTTCTTTCTCTGTAAACTAGAGGAGAATAATGCCTGACTTTGCTGGATTAAGAAGATAGTACATACTAGAGAAGAGACTTTGGAACATGGTATAGGTCCTCTCCAATTCCTAGACCCAGGGATTCCAGTTTCCTCTAATTGGCCAGCTTGGATCATAGGCCTATGCTGGTGGCCAAAGAGCCAGAATGAAATGATTGACAATGCTTGCAGAATCACACAGAATTTATGGAAAGGAAACACGTTCTGTTGTGGTCAGATTAAAACAAACACACACACAGAAAACAAAAACTAAGATCCGTTAAAATCACTATCACCATTTTGAGGTTAAGACTGAAAAAAGAAATATACATTCAGTCCCTCTTGCCTCCTAAGGTTCCCAATTAGAAACCCCACCCTTGATTCACATGCATTTGTTTGGGTAAAACTATTCCGCCAGTCCCTCTGATTCTGGTGCTGTTAACTGTTCCCACATGGATGCAGAGAGAAGTGCTGACAGATGTCTTCTTCAAGTCCAGACACAACCCATCTACTAACTTTTTCTCTGGCCTAATAAACTTAATATAGGAGAAAACGAGGTTAGTTTAACACAGCAGTGGCTCAAAAATGTCTCTGTAGAAGGTAGTGAATAATTTGAATGGGCGGTGCTAGAGATTCTCCTAAAGCTGTTTGTAGAGGAGGTAGCCTTTATTTCTTCATGTAAATAATATCTAGAGGAGATTGATGAGGGTTATGAGAAAGCTAAGAAGCGAAGGCCTTTCCAGGGCACCCCTAAGACACTTCTCACCCCTAGTGAAACTAGGCTCAGCTCTGAGGCTCTTTGCTTTCCTTTCCTCACTGCCTAGCCTGGCCCAGGTAACAATATAGCAAGGCTCCGCAACTCTTTCAGGGACTGGACATTTCCATCAACTTACTGTTTTAGAATTGTGCTTAGCAATAGTATCTAAACCATCAGTCTACATTTTGTCCAACCCAACCTATTTCCATGTTTTGAAAAAATATAAGGACATTTGTTTGCTTCTAATCTCCCATCCCCTCTGTATCTTCTGGTGCATTCTCCTTGATTCAGCAGAGATCATGGTGAATGGTTCATGGATAATGGAGGCCTGTGTAAATAATATTCTCCTTCAGAAAACAAACAAAGGGGCACCTGAGTGGCTCAGTCTGTTGAGCGTCTGGCTTCAGCTCAGGTTGTGATCTCACAGTTGGTGGGTTTGAGCCCCACGTCAGGCTCTGTGCTGAATGCTTGCCCAGAGCCTGGAGCCTGCCTGCTTCAGATTCTGTGTCTCCTTGTCTCTCTGACCCTCCTCTCTCATGCTCTGTCTCACTCCATCTCTCAAAAAACAAATAAATGTAAAAAAACAATTTTTTAATTAAGAGGGCTATGGAAAAGAGAAAAAAAATGTGAGTTTGGATTGACAAAATCTAGACCAAATCCACGCTCCAGTACTAACTAACCAGATTCATTTTGAGCAAGCAAATTCCTCTCAGAGTTTGCTCATCTGTAAGATAGTGTAGTAATAACTGACTTGCCTACCATACAGGGTTATTTTAATGAGACCTAACTGGGATTTTGTTTATAGAAGCCCTTTAAAGCCAGCAAAAATGGTATATTTCATTCAAAGTGGGAAACTATAATTATTGCTGTGATCACTATATACCTTCTCTCTCCACAGCACCAAACATCTGGCTACTCACCAGATCTGCAGTCTCCTCTGATCAGCTTCACAGCCAGCACAACACACTGACACTATTTCTACCTCCTAGGGAAGGAAGCATTTCAACGATTTAGTTGACTGGTCTTTATTTACATTTGACTGCCATGATGCTGGACAGAAGTTGACTGCTACTTATCCTTAAGATGCAATTTTCTTTCTTCTTTTAAATCTATGTTATTTGAATGGATCTTTTAAATGAAAGAATTGTTTCATTGTACACATTTGTCCCTATAGAATTGCTGCCAGTATTAACTGCAATAATACAATTCCATCATCAGAAAGAATGGTGTTTCTGGGGATGGACATCTAGTGAGGAGGAGGGGGGAGGGTAAGAGGGAAGCATTTCAGATCAGTATAGTTCCATTGTCTGTATCTCCCTTTCATTGGCATATCAGAAAAGAAGGCAAGTTAAGGTCCCGTAAAATTAAAGGGACACAAGCATGAAGGAGAAGTATCAAATTGAGCTTTTGTTGGAAATCGTGGAGGAGGAGGGAAAATCTTCTTTCAAAGCTTCAAATGCTTTCATAAAGTTCCTTTAAAACATTTTCACTGACTTTTTTCTTCCATCCTTTTTAAAATGTAAATCACATTGTAAAGTTATTTTAAAATATTATTCTGAAAAATCATTCACAAGTTTAATTCACTAAGAACTCGAGGGAAAAACAGACAAATGAAAACACATTCTTAGATTGACAGATTTGTTAGTCATAAATGAAATCATGCAAATGAAAACACTAAATAAACGATAGCCTTTTCTGCATGCAAAAGTTTATCAGTCACATATTGATTTATTGAAGCTCTTATATGTGTGATAAATGAGGGAGCAAATGTAAAGGAGTGTTTGACACATAGCAAACCCCAAATAAATAAATATTAAATTTCTCCCCTTTGTTGACAAGATAGCTTTGCTTGGGTCTCATCCACAGGGCAGCTTATATTAGAGAAAGAATGTCTTTTTGTTGCTGCCAGGCTTTTTTATTGAATATATTTTGCATCAAGGTCACAATGATTGATTGTGTCTTGGAAGTTGGCAACCTTTCAGAACAGACTTGTAAACTTGTTCATCTCATTTTGTTTGGGAATAGGTATCAAAGGTCTTAAAATTTTTTATTTTCCCTTTGACCCAATAATTTTACTTCTGGGAATATATTCTGAGATAATAACCTTAAACTCAGAGAAAGTTTTTTGTACTAACATGTTTACCACAAACTTATTCACAATGAAAACTTGTGAACAAATTACACACAGAGCGAGAGAGCCATGATTAACTCGGGACGCAGGCCAGGAGAGTGCTGACCCATGCATGGTCAGCCCTGACATGACGTTAGTGGACATCCAATCATACTGGTGGAACTGAATCATTTTTATAATGTAATCCATTTTGGGATTATGCGAAGTGAAAAAAGCCAGTCACAGAACAAATATTGTGTGACTCCACTTACATGAAGTGTTTAAAATAGTCAAACTCATAAAAGCCTAGAGTTGAAGCATGGTTGCCAGGGGCTGAGTGGAGAAGGGAATAGGGAGATGTTGTTCAATGTGTATAAAGTTTCAGTTATGCAAGATGAATACGTTCTAGATTATCTTCTGTACAACATAATGCCTATAATTAACAACTGTTGTGCGTTCAATTTTTTTTTAAGAGAATAGATGTCAGGTTGAGTGTTGTTACAAAGAAAAGAAGAACAGTTGGAAACTTTTGGAAGTGATGTGTATGTTTATTATGGATTTTTTTTTTTACATCTTTGCCCATTCCTTTAATTGAATACATCTTAAGAACAATATTTCATTACATGTTAAAATCCCCATATTTCTTCTTTTTATTACTGTATGAAGTATAATGAAGGAAACTATCAATGGAAAGCTCTATTTATTGTCTTAATTGTAAGCATTGACAATTTCTGTCAAAAAATTGTTGATTTATCAAATAACACAGGAGGAAAGTTTTCACTAAGTGAAATATGGGTTAGTGTAAATCTTTAGTGATGATTAAAGTATGACAGACTTCCCTCATATTGAACTCAGTGCTTAACATTTGTATATTATTTTCTTTTTTCGGAAGTGGTTTTAATAACTGAGTGTAGGAAATTGCTTTCCAAGTGCTAACCTCTAGTTTGGAAGTTTCTTTTTTTTTTTTAATTTTTAAATTTACATCCAAGTTAGTTAATCTATAGTGCAATAATGATTTCAAGAGTAGATTCCAGTGATTTATCCCCTATTTATAACTCAGTGCTCACCCCAACAAGTGTCCTCCTTAATGCCCCTTGCCTATTTAGCCCCTCCCCCCACCACTGCAGCAGCCCTGAGTTTGTTCTTTATATTTAAGAGTCTGTTATGTTTTATCCCCCTCCTGGTTTTTATATTATTTTTGCTTTCCTTATCTTATGTTCATCTGTTTTGTATCTTAATGTCCTCATATGAGTGAAGTCATCTGATATTTGTCTTTCTCTGACTAATTTCGCTTAGCATAATACCCTCTAGTTCCATCCATGTTGTTGTAAATGGCAAGATTTTATTCTTTTTGATTACTGAGTTACTCTATTATATATATATATATATATATATCCATATATATGTGTGTGTATATACATATATATATACATATATATAGATATATATATATACGTACACACACCATGTCTTCTTTATCCATCTATCTGTCGATGGACCCTTGGGCTCTTTCCATACTTTGGCTATTATCAGTACACTGCTATAAACATTGGGGTGCATGTGCCCCTTCAAAAGAGCACACCTGTATCCCTTGGATAATACCTAGTAGTGCAATTGCTGGGTTGTTCTATTTTTAACTTTTTGAAGAACCTCCATATTGTTTTCCAGAGTGGCTGCACCAGGTTGCTATCCCACCAGCAGGGCAAAAGAGATCCTCTTTCTCCACATCCTCGCCAACATCCGTTGTTGCCTGAGTTGTTAATTTTAGCCATTCTGAGTGGTGTGAAGTGATAGCTCATTGTGGTTTTGATCTGTATTTCCCTGGTGATGAGTGATATTGAGCATATTTTTATGTGTCTGTTAGACATCAGGATGTCTTTGGAAAAGTGTCTGTTCAGGTGTTTTTGCCCATTTCTCCACTGGATTATTTGTCTTGTGGGTATTGAGTTTGATAAGTTCTTTATAGATTGGATGCTAACCCATTAACTGATACATTATTCGCAAATATCTTCTCCCATTCCATTGGTCGCCTTTTAGTTTTGTGAATTAGTATGTTGATTGCTGTGATAGTTTCATGGGTGTATACATATGTTCAAACCCATCAAATTGTATACATTAAATCTGTGCAAGGTTTTATATATTAATTATATTTCAGTAAAGCTGTGTGTGTGTGCATGTGTAGTTCTATGTAGGTTTATCATATGCATAAATTCATGTGATCAAGACCATAATTGAGACACAGAACTGTTTTATCACTATGAATTTCCCATAGCTACTTTTGAAAAAGTTTTTTAAATGTTTATTTTTGAGAAAGAGAGACAGACAGAGTGTGATCAGGGGAGGGCCAGAAAGAGAGGGAGACACAGAATCTGAAACAGGCTCCAGGCTCTGAGCTGTCTGCACAGAGCTGGAAATGGGACTTGAACTGAAGAACAGTGAGATCATGACCTCTACTGAAGTCGGACGCTTAACTGACTGAGCCACCCAGGTGCCCCCCTTTAAAGTTATACCCATCCCCTTTGCCCTCCTCTCCCTCTCTCTTACCCTGACAAACACAAATCTCTTACCAATCTCTAACATTTGGTTATTTGAGAATGTTATGTAAATGTAATCATGTATTATGTGTGTTTGTTAATTTTTAACAAACACAATCATATTATCTACATTATTCTACATGTCTGTATACTCTTCTTCTTTTTAACCACCCGAAATTAAATCATAGGCAGTCCTACATGGCACTACACATTTATAATGGTTTTCCCTCTAACTTTTAATATTTGTAAATATATATATCATATAAAATTTTACATTAGCAGAATCATATCATACAGTTTCTTTTTTCAAATATGCTTTTTCTTAAGTTGTTCCTCCTCTTTTCTTTTCTCACAAATCAACTCTTCATCAGTATCTCCTGCCTACTAAGTAATCATGGTATCACCTTCATGTGTATTATTATGTATTTTTGCCATGTTTATATATATATATATATATACCTATATGTCAGAAAGACTATGTATGATTATATATACACACTCAAATATATATCAAAAGGAAAAATGCAGAGATACAAAGTAATGTAAATCATATGATTTGTTTATTAAAAATGAATACTACCAATCTTTTCTTTCAAAATTTTTTAACATTTATTTATTTTTGAGAGACAGAGTGAGACAGATCATGAGCAGGGGAGGGGCAGAGAGAGAGGGACATACAGAATTGGAAGCAGGCTCCAGGCTCTGAGCTGTTAGCACAGAACCTGACGAAGGGCTCAAACCCACAACTGTGAGATCGTGACCTGGGCCAAAGTCAGATGCTTAACTGACTGAGCCACCCAGGTGCCCCAATTTTTTTAATGTTTTATTTATTTTTGAGAGAGAGAGACAGCATGAGCAGGGGAGGGTCAGAGAGAGAGGGAGACACGGAATCTGAAGACAAGCTCCAGGCTCTGAGCTAGCTGTCAGTACAGAGCCTGATGCAGGGCTCGAACTCACAAACCACGAGATCATAACCTGAGCAGAGGTCGGACCCTTAACCAACTGAGCCGCCCAGGTGCTCCTGAATACTACCAATCTTGTGGATTATAAAAATAGAATCACAATATGTACATTTTTACATCTTGTTCTTTCAGCAATACCACTCAGAATGTCCTCAAGGTCAAATGTTTTCATTCATGTTTGAATTGCTAGATGAGATTCTAAGGTTTGGACATATTCTGTAATATAGGGTGATGATCACCCACCCTGTCTCATAATGAATGAAATCTGCTTTGTTTCTAGGTTTTGACATTATCAATAATGTAACAAGCACACTGTGTGTGTAATATATATTGTGTATACACACATGCATACACACACCCATTCACAGACCTGGAGAGAGAGACAATTTCCTGATACCACTACAACAATGTGCTGTAAACTCAATGATTTTTTTAAAAATGTTTTTTTCTCTTATAGTTCTGGAGAAGTCTCCAGAAATTAGTTGGCAATTACGCCCCTAGAATCTAGCCCCTTCCTCACATGACTCCCATCTCCTAGCTTTAGTCATCATGTCTCCTGCCACCAACAGTTCCTTCTGCCTCCCTCTTCTAAGGACCTTTATCACTACATTGGGCCCACCCAGAAAATGCAAAACAACACCCCCATCTCAAGACTCTCAATTTAGTCTTGTAAATTAAGACTTTTTGTAAAGTCCCTAATCCCATGTAAGATAACATAGCCACAGGTTTGGAAGATTAAGACACGGGCATCTTTGGCCATGGGCATTATTCAGACTCCCGCATAGATAGTTATTTATATTTATATTTTTAAGGACAGATTCAGTAGAGTGGGCATTCTGGACTGAATAGTGGGGTGGATTATCTTATTTCTCAGCAAATAAATATTCATTCTCTTCCTTACCACACCTTATCTTTGAGTGTATTTTACCACAACATTGACTTTGGATTTACTAGGGTCAGAAAAATGTGACTTTAAGGAGTAAGCTCTATATATTCTCTTGAGTTTTTTCCTCCATTATGAGAATAGACTCTCAATACTATTGCTTTTTGAGGCTGGTTCCCAGAAAGAAAAAACTTCAACCAAATTCAACAGATCTACGGTGATCCACAGATGCAATAAATATGTGTTTATTGTTTTAATTAACTGTGTTTTGGGAGGATTCTTTGTTATTGCAACAAGATTTGATTGATACATAGAGTATGGATATATTTTATTTTAATAGATACTGCCTAATTTCTCTAGCAATGCAAATTTATTCAAACAACATATGAAATTATTTTTATCCTGCAGCTTCACTATGAAAGGAATGATCAGTCATTAAGTTTTGACAATATGGTGGATATAAAGATATACCTCATTAAATTTGAGGATTTTATTTCCTTCATATGACTATTTCTTCATATTTCCACTCATTACTTAGATTGAATATAACTGTTTACATTTTTCTTTTAGTTTTTTTTACTTTAAATTTGTAAAAAAATATGTCAAAACTATTTTTTGTTTTGTTTTGTTGTCATCAGGTTGGTAAATATTCTATATTTCCCAAATTCAAGTGCACACACATTCACGCACACACATACACACACGCAGATTAGAATACATATATTCCAATTTTATAGAGCTAAATATTTTTTAATCTATCTTTTCTTTTTTGATTATGAAGCCTACTCCTATGCTTAAAATGTCTTGTGATACTTTTGTTTTATTTATTTAATCATTTATTTTTGTATTTAAGCTTCTAAACCATCTGGAATTTATTTTTTCTATGATGTGAGACATGCTCCAACTTAATTTTCTTCCAGATGGGTAGCCAGTTGTGCCAACTCATTTCATTTAATCATCCTTTCCCCCCATATTGAAATACCGCTTTTGTTACATTTTAAATTCTTATATAAATATTGTGACCTCTTTTTGGACTATGAATGTATACTTTCTGCCATGCAGTTTTCTAAGTCCTGGAGTTATAATTTGGAAGAAAACAAAGTCCCCATTTTTTTGAAGTTTATATTCTAATAGAGGAAAGCAGAAAATAACTAACTTCCCAACTAAATCAATCTATCAGTATTTGATGGTGATAAAATAAAGCAAGGGGATAGAGCATGGAGAAGGATGTTCTTTTAGAAACAGCATCAGAGATTTCTCCTTTTATAAAATGGCATTTGAACAGAACCTGAGTGATGCTATAGATTAATCTATGGCTGTATCTAATAGGAGAGCATTTGAAATAGAGGAAACAGCAAATGCAAAGACCTTAAAAAGGAGTGTGCTTGGCATGCTCTCTCTGAAAAACAGCTTTGCTATTTTTTTTTTTGCCAATGTGGTTGGCTAATGTGCCAGAACAGTTAAGCTATTATTAGTTTCCTCAGAAATTGATATACTTTTTATCTTCTGATTCCAATACTACACCAGGTTGAACAGAGGGCTCTTGTAGCATGTTCAAATGCCAGCAAGTCATGGCAACCTTTATTATTTTACCTTTGACTCTTGTCTTGGATAGAATTTAGAACTTTATATGATATTTAAGATTATTTTATTGAATTGTCTTTCCCCAACAAAACAAATAGTGGAGATGCACACACACACACACACACACACACACACACACACACAGATATGTTTAGATATAAATTTAGATAGATAAAACTTGCATGTGATTATCCTAATTAGAATTGACCAAGTTTTATATAATTATTGGAAATTTGACCCTTTATGATATTATATTAAGCCTTTCCATCCAAAGGCATGCTACTCTCTTTGGCAGGTCTTATTTTGTGTGTTTCAAGAATATTGTAGAAGAGTGTGCAGATCCTGTATCTTTTATGGTAATTTTATTTTTAATAATTTTTAATTTTGTGGCTATTTTGGTACGCTCTCTAGTCCCTTTTTAATTGATTATTGCTAAAATAGAGGAAAATATACCTAATTGTACATTTATTTTATATCCAGCCACTTACTAAAACCTCTTTTATTTTCTGCATCTTCTACTAGAAACACTGGATTTCTTTCTATATATAACCTTGCTAAGAAAAAAGGATAGTCTTAAATTTCTTCTCCTCAAATATTTATGAGAAGTTCCTCATTTCTCCTGCTTTGAGATATTTGCCAGAACATCTAAGACATTTTTGAATACTAATATGGATGCCAGTCATTTCTTCCAATTTCCTATTATTTGTTGTATTAGTTTAATTCAATTCTCATTTAAGCCATATTTTCTTATGAATGGTTTTCAGATTTATTAAATGCCTGAGTCAACCTATTTTTCCCCTTATTATAGTAATGTTGAAAATTATGTTGATATGTTCAAATGAATCTTATATTCAAAGAAAAATCTTACATTTTAATGGTTTTCCAAATTTTATTATATTATTTTTTCATTGCTTTTTTCTATGCATTCTTTTTTCTCTTTCTGAGACTTCTACTACTTGAATATAGGTCTTCTGATTTTTTATTTGTCATTTATAACTGCATTTTTGATATTCATTACTTCATATATTATGACTGAACTTTGAGATACTTTTTTCTACTTGATCTCTCCTTCTCTCTCCATCTCCCATCTTCCTCCATTTCTCTTCCTCTTCTTTTCCTTTTATATTAATTACTGGAAAACTGACCCTTAATAACACTAAGTCTTACCATCCAAGGGTATGTCTTTCCCTCTGACAGATTTTATTTTATATCTTTTAATACGATAGTGGGGGCACATGGGTGGCTTAGTCGGTTAAGTGACTGACTCCTGATTTCAACCCAGGTCACAATCTCACAGTTTTTGGTACTGAACCCTGCATCAGACTTCACACTGATAGTGCAGAGCCTGCATGGAATTCTCTCTCTCTCTCTCTCTCTCTCTTTCTCTCTCTCCCTCTCTCTCTTTCTCTCTGCCCCTCTCCCACTTTATCTCTCTCAAAATAAATAAATAAACTAAAAAAAATAAGATTTTAAATGTTTACAAATTAAAAGTTTACAAAGAATACAGTCTTAAAAATGTATATATAATATATAATATATAATATATATATATGTTCCAATGATGTTTTAGTTGTTTTGACTGATTTATTTCTCCTTTAACTCTCTAGTTTCTTCTCTGTTCTTCCTCTGTATCTACCTAAAAGCCCTATTGGGTGTCTGGTCATGTTCCTTTGATCCATGGGGCTTTTAATGAAGCTTCCAGGAAAACCTTGAGTGTGGCAGTCTCATGAGAAATATCTGGCACATAGTTGCATCTGGTAGTCTATCCTCTGATGCGACAGTAAGACACACCTCTATTCCCTGGCATCCTACTCTCTCCCACTTCTAGCCCTCCCTCCCATGTATGTCAGGATATAGGGCACACTTAATGTAGCCCAAGTAAAGATTCTCTTAAGAACCACATGTTTTGATGGGTCAGCTATTCCCCAGGATTCTCCACCAATGCCTAGGCTTTCCATCTGAAGGGGGAAGCTATTTACATTCCATCTTATTAGAACTATAACATACTCTGAGGTTTACAATACACTCCCGCCTCTGCATACCTGCTTGTCCCAACTGTCCAACACAGTATCATATTCAAGATATAGTGAGGTCTGATGTAAACCAGACCAGTTCTGGAAATAGGTACTTTTTCTCATGTTCGGTATATTATCTTGTTTAGAGTATCTCATATCTGCCTAGTCATGAGACACTGATCTTTCTGTATCATGAGACACTGCTCAAATTTATTACTGGTAAGTGTTCAAATTCTTATTATCAAATTGTTGTTTATATTTTAAAACACCTTTTTCTTTCCCCCAAAGTTATACATATCCTTATGGACATTTTCCAACTCATTCATGAGAAAGAGAGAAAAAGATTTCTTTTAAGAGAAAAAATGGTGAATTACTTACTGCATGTATGTATGTTATTAACAATTGTTCCTCTTCTTTGCATTTTAAAAAATGTTTACTACTTCTAAGATCCCTCACATAAATTATCTTGTTTCAATCTCATCATGATCCAGTAAGGTATAATTTTTAAATATATATATATGTATATATATGTATATATATATATATGTAGACTGCATTATTCTAATATTAATTATTAGATGGTAGACATCATATAAAAGATTTCACATTTAGACTTTACACTAACTCTTTGGAGAATTCACTATTATTATCTACACCTTATAGGTGAGAAAAATAAAATATAGTATTATACTTTACTATAAAATTACAGAGTGAGTAGTCCAACTGTAAAGGTATATCCAATTAGTGGTAGAACTGGGAATTTGCACCCTTAAAACCTGATGGTAAGGTGTGTACTTTTAAATACCATGTAATCATTTGGGTAGATGTAACAATTCATATTTACCCACCAGGAAACTATTGGAATATGTTGACTTGCTTGCTCATGATCACCCAGTAAAAGTGAAACAGAGACCAGAAATTGTATCTTCCAATTTTAAGTATGTGTTTCTTTCCAGGTTATGATATGTAACTAATATGATTGGTCTCATTGTAGAAACTGACCAGTATGTAATCATATAGACCCATTTGAAGATATTATTGGTAAAAATTGATAAACTTGAGATTTACATATTTTTTTAAGCAATTTGCAGCATAATATACTTTTTATTGTTGGTACTGCTGCATAATTAGATTAGCCTAATTATGCCCATTACCTTTTGATTTCATTTTGAAATTTTGTTCTATTTTTTATATTGATTTTAACAACTAAGCAACCGTAAATTCAGTGGGAAAGCTTTTATAAAATGTAAGCTGATTTCTGCTATTGTAAGGAATCTGCTAAGAGAGAGGTAATTGAAATAATTTCCAAATTTTAAATTGAGTCAAGTTTCAGAAATGTGAGTTCATTCAAGTCAATGAATATTCACTCAGTCCTTATGACATGCTGGGCACATTGCTAGGCGTAGTGGGAGGGAAGGAGATCATAAGAGCAGTCACTGCCTTTAGGGGGCTCTAACTCATTGGGAGAGACAGGCATGTACACCAGCAATCTTAATATTAGCTAGAATGTTATAAGTGTTATAACAAAGGGACTGAGAAAGTGCAATAGGGATATAAAGGAAAGAGATATTAACTCCAACTGGGCGAACATGAGCAAACAAATAAACTCCACAGCTGGTGCAATAAAATGTGATTTCAAGAAAAAAATGCTTTCGTTTTAATTGCCTTCAATGTTATTAGGCAAGTTGCCAAGAAATGTTTTCTTCAATATCAAGTTATAGCTCAAAGATATTGCTTTAAGAAGGGAAGAATGTACCTTTACATTTGGACTACTCATTCGGAGATTTTAGAGCAAAGTATTCCACTCTAAAAGTTACTTAAGTGATCAGTTCTGATAGTCCATTTGTTTTTCAATGGTGCAAACTAAGTTTGTAGACAAAGAAACAAACTTTCCAAAGGTCACATGAGAGAAATTACTAAGCAGTTAAAGTTAAGACACAGTCACACAACTTTCAGTTGACCTGGTCTTTGCTGCATCGGGTTCTCCTTTTTATCTTTAATATCTTCATTCATATATTTTCCTTTCAAAAAACATTCATAAACCTTTCATCTGTGTCATGCAGCAGGTTACTTACTACACCATTAAGGTCCATTTGGGCTCTTCTCTTCTGAAATGAAAAACCACAGGAACATAAAATGACTGGAACATACAATGACATCAGCAATGCGGCTAATAAGATATCCCTAGATCTATCCTACCCTCAAGAACAATTTGGTATCCACCAAGGAAAAAAGTACCTTGGTAAGAGCTGTGAGATCCAGTACCATACACCAAGGGACCCAAGAAGAAGTCTCGCCCAACTGAGTATCCAGTATTACGCATAGAGACTATGCCCAACTGTGGACACTGCATGGCACTGCAATGGCTCTGATCCCTCTCAACTGTGGTCCTGGGGCCCCTTGAGAACACTAACATAGAGAAGTGAGCCTTTGTGGAAGTCCACGTTTTAACAGGACAATTTGCATTAGTACATCATTGCTGGGAAAATTTAAAAATAGTAAACAAAGAAACAAACACAAGCTTGGATGCATTGGGAAGCATAAGGAACATGCTTGACTTTACTAACTTCATCCCTCCTCAAAAGTAGAACAGTCCAGTGTCAGGTGAAACCTTCTGAGCCTGTGATTTCTTCTGCAGGGAAAAGTGAAAGTATCTAAGTGAGCATCCAGCTTCCCCAGCTGTGGGGAACATTGCCAAAAAGGCCCATTTTTCTCTTATCCCGTCCAGAGTACTGAGTCATGAGCTGTATGACTGGGAGGCAGGAAGAAGCTAGAAGAGTAGCAGTTAAGACTCTGGGGAAGGCTATTAAAGGGATGTGGATCATAATAACTGCACTGTGGACTTCATCAAGAAGCCTGTTCACAAGCCACTGGGGGCACCTTACCCACAGATCCCCCCAACAGGGCAACTGAAGCCCCCCATGCACTTCACCTACTCCTCCACCAACTATGGCAGGCTCTTCTTCTGCAATCCCAATGGTTGTAAGAATGAGTATTAACAGTTGTCTAGTGGGCATGTGCAGAAAACCAGCCCCAATCTGCAGACCAGGAAGAAAATACAGCTCTAGCTCCACTTTTATAACAAAAGTGGGATAAAATTGACATGGAACCACAAAAGTCCCTGAGTGACCAATGCTATCCTAAGAAAACAGAGCTGGAGGCATCACACTCCCTGAATTCAAACTTTATTACAAATCTATGGGAATAAAAACATTTTGCTACTGGCATGAAAATAGACACATAAGCCAATGGAGCAATTGAGAACTAAGAAATGGACCCTCACATAGATGACCAGCTAATATTTGACAAGGAAACCAAGATACTCAATAGAGAAAGGATAATCTTTTCAAGTAAATGGTGCTGGGAAAACTGGAATCACATGCAGAGAATGAAATTGGATCTCTATCATATACCACTCATAAAAGTTAACTCAAAATGGATTAAACACTTAAATATTAGACCTGAAACCATAAAACCCTTAGAAGAAAAATAGGGGAAAGATTCCTTGACATAGGTCTTGGCCAAAAATGTTTTTTTTTTATATGACACCAAAAGCACAAGCAGTAAAAGCAAATAGTAATGAGTGAGACTACACCAAACTCAGAAGGTTTCTGTACAGCAAAAGCAATAGTCAACAAAATGAAAAGACAACCTACAAAATGGGAGAAAATATTGATAAGGATCTGATAAAAGATTAATATTCTAAATATATAAGCACTCCTACAAATCAATAGCAAAAGAAACAGAACAGTTAAAAATGGACAGAGGAATTGAAAAGATATTTTTGCAAAAAAGATAAACAATGGCCATCAGGTACATGAGAATGAATGCTCAGCATCACTAATTGTCAAGGACCATGAGATATCACCTCATTCCTGCTGAGAGGGCTGTTATCAAAAACAGAAACAAAATAGGTGATAACAAGTGTTTTCCAGGATGTGGAAACACGGAAACCCATGTGCACTGTTGGTGGGAATGTAAATTTGTAAAGACACTATAGGAAGTTTCTCAAGAATTAAAAATAGAGGTACCATATATCCAGTAGTCCCACTTCTGGGTATATATCCAAAGGAAATGAAAGCAAGATTTCAAAGAGGTATCTGGGGTGCCTGGTGGCTCAGTCGGTTAAGCATCTGACTTTGGCTCAGGTCATGATCTCACAATCTGTGGGTCCAAGCCCCATGTTGAGCTGTGCTGACAGCTCAGAGCCTGGAGTCTGCTTCGGATTCTGATTCTCCCTCTCTCTCTGCCCCTCCCCCACTCACTGTCACTGTCTCTCAAACGAAAATAAAGACATTAAAAAACTTTTTAAAAAGAGGTATCTTTACTCCCATGTTCATTGTAGTGTTATTCATAATAGCCAAGACATGGAAACAACCTAAGTTTCCATCAGCAGATGAATGGATAAAGAAAGTGTGGCATATATATGCAATGGAGTATTATTTATCTATGAGAAAGTGGGAAATCCTGCCTTTTGTGACAATAACTTGAGGGCATTATACTAAATGATATAAGTCAGACAGATAAATACTGAGTGATCACTTATTTGTGAAATCTAAAAAAGTCTAACTCCCAGAAACACAGAGTAGCATGGTGATTGCCAGGAGGTTAGGGATGGGGTAATGGGGAAGATATTGATCACAGGGTACAAATTTCCAGTTATAAGATGAGTAAATTCTCAAGATCTAATGTATATCATGGTGGTTATAGTTAACAATACTGCATTATACACTTAAAAGTTGCTAAGAGGATGGATCGTAAATATTCGTACAATAAAAAAAAGAAATAGTAATTATGTGAGGTGATGGAGACATTAATTAACCCCCACAATATATTATGGGGGGTCACAATGTTTACCTTAAACTAAAATCATTACTTTGTACACCTTAAACTTACACAGTAGTATATGTCAATTGTCTCAATAGAACTGGGAAAAATATGCAATTACTGTCCATTCAGCATAGACCATAAGGTACTGTATTTTGCACGTTTATTTCTGTTCCAATGAGATGTATTGTAGTGATTAGACAGGAATGCCACAGACACAGACAGAGTTCAAGTTACCCATACACCACTAATTTTAAACAATTTCTTGAAATTCCCCATGCCTCCATTCCTCATCTTTAAGTAGTCAAAAAGAATGCCTGCCTCATAGTTCGATGTAAAGTTTAAACAATCTGATAGATAGATGTAAACCATTCTGAAGATGCTTCAAGAATGTGAACATTGTAAGGATAATCTATTATTCATTCTTTTCCTTGCCTTTTCTCACTTCAGAAGCAAATTGATAGAAGACAGCAACAAGCCTGTATTTGGGGAGTTAGATGTCCCATATGAACTTTAAGAGCAAAAGGTAATAACTTTGTCAACTGATTTCACAGGATACGAGTACCATTACTATATTCTTAAATGGAAAAGGAAGCTAATGCTCAGAGAAGTTCTATAACTTGCATAGGACACGCAGATAAGAAGATTCAAAAGTTTTTGTTTTTGTTTTCAGGTTTTCTGCTGCTAGATACATACACATATAATCTGCTTGATTTATATGTGTGTCACCAGATAATAAAAAAGTTTACCAGCTCTAGATTCTAGCATTCTACTGATCTTTTACCACATTGCCTCTAGAAAGACAGGTTGGATTAAATGAATTTTCTAATACATAAGAGATGTAAACATATGGCTATTGGTTGTGTATTTTATGGCCCCATTTCTTGCCTCTTCTCGCTATCCAAATTTTAGCCATACTGATTTTTTTCTTTTTCAGTCCTTGAATAGACCATGTTCTATCTGACCTTCTACCCTGTATACATTCATGCCTTCTGCTCACTCCTCTAAACACACACACACACACACACACACACACACACACACACACACCATGCACACATATAATGCATCCTGCCTTCACTTTTTCCAACTGGTTCCTAAGCTTATTCTCAATGTTAACATCAATGCTCTAGGACACTTCCTTGTCTCCACCATCCTCAGTCTGTTTAGATGCCCATCCTGTCTTTCCACATTGCTTTATGTCTCATTATCCTAGCACTTACCAAGCTGAATTTTAAGCATCTATCTTCTGCGAAAATATAAGCAGTCCTTGGGAGTTGAGACTGAACACATCACACTTACTGTTTCAATTCTATGCCTAGTTCATTGCCACTGAGTTGTTCTCCTATGAATATTCAATGGATGAAAGAATAAGTGAGTGAGTGAATGAATGAATGAAAAACTATTGGTACTCATTAGACTTGCATAAGAACATCTGCACCAAAATCTCCATCATTTGCAACAACAACAAATAAAGTAGATAAAAAAGAGTTAAGGAATTATAGACTTAAAGATGATTTTAAAAATAATAACTCGCATAGAGAATAACCCTTCAAAAGCCTAGTCACAAATATAAGCCCATTTGTAAATTGCAACATTCATTTTGCCCACATTTTGCTTACCTCGAACTAGAAAGGCAGTAAGATGCCATGATTAGGGCAGAGCTTGCATCCAGAGATTTGTACATAATTCATAGTTTAAGTTCTGCAAGTTTGCATAATAAATAGTTTAAATACTGCAGCAACAGAGCTGGAGAGGAAATTAGGATTCTGAATGAAAAAGTTAATTATACCTCCAAGGATTTTTTTTTTTGCAATACATTAAAAACAAGCTTAGAAGAGGATAATTTAGGCTAAAAAGAGACGGAAATGCAGGAGATTATGGGAGTGGTGATAACTGACAAGTTATCTTATTAAGTGGGGGTAATTAGACTAAATTAATTTTAAAATTGTAGCAGCAGATTCTAGATCAACAATAGCGTAAATAATTTATGGGGCTGATGATCTTGCAGCTGGAGTCACTTCTGTTAGATGGACTCTGTTCTTAACATTACTGACCATTTTCTCTGCTTCAACCATTCTATTTAGATAACCCAGAAGGGTATAGTTTACAACTGGAATCTCCACCCTTTTAGTTAGGCTGCCAAAATAGATGAAAGTATAAGAAATCCTCATCAAAGGAAAGCAGCATTTTGTAAAAAGATGTCATAGGAGAGTTCTCTATCCATTTGTATGTCATTCATCTACTCATCCAATATATGATACTACTACTAGTACTGCTACTACTAAATAGTATTAAGTTAATATTTTTTTAGAACCTAATGTAGGTCTGGGTACTGTGTTGAACATTACACATGCATTATTTTGTTTATTTTTAATAATAGCCTTGTGAAATGTGCACAAATATTAATCCTAAGCTCAGAGCAATGAAGCAACCTGCCCAAGAACACACAATTAATAAGATCTTTGGTCTTAACCCCAGCAGGAAAATGCCAGAGCCACATTCAAAGCTATTGCACTGTCCTATGCATTGACCAGATGTCAAGAACAGATATTCTCACTTGGAGATTTTGTAATTTGGGAAATAAACACAATGGGAGGAAACACTCAGCTTTAAAGATGAATACTGTAGTGCAATGAAGAAAGAAAAAAAAAGAAAAGAGGCAGAAAGCTTGGTGGGGATCTAGTGTTATTTTAAACTGTTGCATAGCCATCTAAACTTGAGTTCATTATATAATCATTCTAATTATCATATTCCAAGCTGTAAAATGCGGCAGATGAGAAGTCTTGCAAGTTAGTATCAAAGCATGCCAGTAATGATGATAACACATTTCATTCTAAGAGAGTGCTCCCAGACCCTTCTATGAAAAGCACTTCCTGTCCACCTACCCTTGCTTAAAGGACAGCCCAGGTATCCTTGACTTCCAGCATGGAACCTCTCACACACTCCACCCCCAAGCTTGGCTGCCATAATTGCTCTTGATGGAATGACCAACTCATATACCATCCAGTGGCAGGTAGGAAATGCCCTACTCAGAGACTCTGACCCCTATTCTTGGAAACGTGTGCTGAGAATTCAGATTAAATAAGGCAATTGAAACCTGGCCCATGGCCAATTCACCAAAAGCTGGCAGCTTTTACTTCAAAGCAGACTCTAAACCTGCCCACTTCCAACCACTCCTCTGCTACTACTTTCATTGTAGCCTTCAGCATCTCTCATTTGAACCATTCTATTGTCTTTTGTCCTTGCTTCATAGAGATCTGTGTTTAACATAGAAGCCAGAACATCACTTGTCTGTTCAATAGCTCTCTATCCCACCCAAAGAAAACCAAAGTTTCTGCAAGGCCCTATACAGCTAGGGTCTCACGCTTACCTTTTTAACTTTATCCCCTGCTCCTGCTCCCTTTCCTGTTCACCTCACTCCAACCACATGGCCTCCTTTCTGTTGCTTGGTATTCCCAATGTCTACTCCCATGCAACAGCCTTCACAATAACTCTTCTGTTTATAACATTCTTCTAGCAGATCTCTACATATCTCTTTCACCTCTTATAGGCCTTTGATCAAATTTCACCCTCTCAGTGACCACTCTGACCACTCTGTTAGAAACTGCAAACACTCACTCCCACCCAGTTAACTTCTCATTCCCTGTCTCTGCTTGATTTTTCTTCATTGTGCAGCTTATCTTCTAATATAATAGGTTATTTACTATCCGTCTCTCCTAATTAGAGTACAGAATCTCTGAGGGCAGGGATTATTGTCTGTCTATGACACCACTGTGTCACCAGCACAGCAGACATTGTAATATAATAAGTATTTGTTGACGATTGGTTGAGTTAGGGAATGAACCAATGAATGAAATGTGCAATTGGAAGCAAAATAACCATAGGAGGTTATTATCAAGCTACAGAATTGAGTAAATAGAATCCAGGAGGCAGAAGCTATAGGGTAGAGAAGAGATCTAAAGTACAGAATAAGGAAGTAGGTGATAACTCTAGAGCAATCACACATACTGGAGGGAGGAACCACAACTCTTTGCTGTAAGTCCCAAGCAACCATATTATACTCAAATTTCACTGAAATTCTTCTATTCTGGCATATCATTAAGATTTAAGCTCACTTCATAGTTACTCTTGAAATCTATCATTTGACTCAACGATCTGCCTTAATTCAGTCTTTGTTCAAAGAACTGAAATCAACCATTTTTTCTCAGCACTATGGATTCCTTCTTATATGCCCAATTCTTTATCATCTTCATGTATACTATCTCATGTACTCTTTCTAGAAATTTTGTATCACAAACACTATTATGAGAATTTTATGAGTAACAGAATCTTCACCAAGATAACTCATTTGTCAGAGACACGTGATGCGTGAGCAAGTCTGGGACTCAAATGCAGAGCTTCTGACCCCAAGACCATGGCTCTTTTCCTACACCTCATTACCTCTTTAGAGTTTTCTAGGTGACTTTTTGTTTTCAGGGGGCGTGATCAGGTAATTGCTAATGTGTTTCTTGCCTATAATTCTGACATCTTACCCATCTCTGTGGTGTCATCTATCATTACCTCCCAAGAACACTTAAAATGCCTCCTTAATTTTTGAGCTAGGGAAAGATAAATATCTTTGTTTCTTTTTTTTTCTGTAGGTGCCATTTTGCTTGTCCTTCTCACTCTTCACCTTTCTATAAGTTCCTAGCAGGGTCATGGATGCCAATATATTAAAATTCTCAGGAACCAATTACACAGGGATGAAGCAGATACCTGACAGTCAAGAGCATCCTTCTGGCCATGATGGACAGGTGATCAGCAATTAAAGGGATGATTTATGGCTTAAAGGAAAGTGTCGTTACCTATCTCATGAGCACACACACATTGATACATATGAAACAATCTTTCCATAAACTTTTGAATTAAACAAAAATTGCCCTGGCATTTCTCATCTTTCCTATGTGTATCAGAGAATGTAAATGGCTTGTGCAAAAGCATACAGATAATCAGTATTCTTGGTTTCCTGACCCACTCGATATTTTTCCCCCCAGGCAGTACATTGCCTCTCCCTTGGAGAGTAAAGTTGAAATTTGTTGGCTTTATTTCCTAGGCTCTCACTGGTCTGAACATGTTCAGAACCATCCTTCCTCTGCATCACAGCCTAAAAGCTGCTTCTTCCATGAAGCCTTCTACTCTTTTCAACCTTTTTTATTGACTCTTAATTCTTCCTTTTCTATTGGCTCTTATTATATTGTAGTAACTAGTTACAGCAATTATCACAGTCTAGGTTTTAATTATGATGGTACTTCTCTGACTTCCCAAGTCCTAATGGAAGTAGCCAAAGCTACACAACAAAAGCGTTAAATAGGAGAGACCATGGTCTAGTACTTTACCTCCCTGACCAGTATTATTTCTGTTATCCAGAATCTTTAGATGTCCTGATTCTTTAGGATACACTGAATGTGAGCTCAAGTAATAGATTACTACAATAATAATAATAATAATAATAATAATTCATACTACAATCATTTACCCCAACTTGCCTAAAAACATTGAACCAAAGGTAATCAGTATAGTTAAAGTGAACCATAATCTCCTCTTATAAACATTGAAGTGTTGATCCATTGAGCTCCAGGAGGTATTTCCACCAAATTTGACAACTGGAGGAGATTAAATAAGCAACTATGACCACAAAAACAGCCTCCATAACTCAGGATTGAGAGCAGACTTTCCAACTGGTTTTATTCCAACCCTCATTGTGTTATTTTTGGTGAGACCTTACAATTCTGACTATTTGCTCCTGCCTTAGTCAATCCCATTTCAGAGTAAGGGTCTTAGTGAGCTTTCAACCAGTGGTTTTGCCCCATCAGAACCAGAGAAGACAGGGTATGTCCCAAATAAGCAAAGCTATTGAGTTTGGACCTCAAACTCTATCCCAGCCAAATGGGCTTTAAAATAATATTTTCCAAAGTCTGGCATCTTTTCTGAGTTAAAATATCCATATTTTTTCTTTTTCTTTAGCCTACTAAATACTAAACACCATATGCCACTCACTCCACAAAACTTTAAATTACATTATTTCATTTAACACTTATGCTAGTGGGGTAAGCATTCATTAGGGACTTGTGAGTTCAATCTGTGAATTAGACTGTTTGCCCCTGGAGATACTCATGATCACAGGTTTGGACATTAACCATGAATTCCAGCTGGCTTGGCCTAACCAGTGACTTTTGTTTGTTCTTAATGAACTTGATGAGCTAATATAAGGAGCAGCATCTGAATCTATTTCCTAACAACACTCAGACTCCCCAGAATTTGGATTCTTCTATCCGCACTCACCGAGACTCTTCATAATTTACCTCTTCAGAGATGAAATGTCAGCTCCAGCAGAGACCAAGATTTCAGAGTTCATGTGAGTCCCCAAACTCACCTCATCCCATGGTCCCCATCATATCTTATTTCCCTTTCTCAGTCTCTCTGCTACTTATGCCAGCATGGGTGTGCCCTGTAAATGTATTTGAAAATATGGAGTAGGTCAGTTTACAATATTGTCTTTATTTATTTATTTTTGGATGATATTATCTGAGCTTTCTCCCCCTCTTATGAGAACCTAGACTTGTAAATAAGCTGGTGGATAGCATAGTTCTACCTGAAAATGACAAGGGCCACCAAAACCCAAGGGAAGGGGATACTGCAATGCTAATCAGACAGAGACATTTATCAAAGTGGTTACAAACATTGGCTCAGGATTCAGATTATCTGGGTTCAAAGCCAGGCCCCAGCATTCATCCCTTATCTACCTTGGCCACTCATATTATCACTAGAATTCTTATCTGCAAATTCAAGATTACAACGTCTCACAGGATTGTTCTAAGAATGTGATGAGTTATGTCTTGTATGATACTTCATATGCTTGCCTGGCACAAGCAAGCTCTTCAGCAACTTTACTGTACATGTTATAGGAACAGATGTGAAAAGTCAAGGTCCAGGAATCAGAAGCCTCAACAACCGAGAATGGGGAGCAAGGGTTGAGCATGTAAGTGGGGCACAGGGACACCTTCTTGCCCATAGTTGTATTCTCTGTGTAATTCTCAAAAGATGTGTGGAAAAATTGTCTTCATTTAAGGGCCAGAGATGAGATGGTAGCCATCTTAAATACTTTGTGTCTCCAGATTGTGTTGATCAAAACAAACAGCAGCAACAGCAGAAAAACAAGCACTTCTCTCAATAACCTGGAATATTGAGATAAGAAGAGGTGAAGGAAGAGGATATTTTGTTCAAACAGTTGCTTGCTTATTGTTTAGGAAGGAATTGATTTATTTAAAATTAATATTTGCAGGAAAACAGGATTTTTAATTAATGTGATATTTGAAGCATGCTAAAGGGATGAAATGTATATGTAAGTTAAGAAGTAAAATAACAAAAGATCTACTTCTTAATCGACTGCCTAACCTAAGACTCTGATCATATTGATAGCACCATCCCAAAATCTGAGTGTGTCCCTTTCAGATTCCTTTTCCCTGCTTCCTCTCCAGAGGCAACTAGTCTCCTGAATGGTACATTTATAATTTTATTAGGTTTTTCAAAACAGAGATTAAAATGTTTTTAATGTCTATTTATTTTTGAGAAAGAGACAGACAGAACATGAATGGAGGAATAGGAGAGAGAGAGAGAGAGAAAGAGGGAGACACAGATTCTGAAGCAGACTCCAGATCCTGAGCTTTCAGCACAGATCCCAATGCAGGACTTGAACTTATATGACTTGAGCCAAAGTTGGACGCTTAAGTGACTGAGCCACCCAGGCGCCCCTCAAAATAGAGACTTACTACTTATGTATACACCCCAGGTCTTTTGTTTAGTTTGCCTAGTTTTTAGTTTTTATAAAATGCTATTGTATTATAGGTGGCCTTCTGCAATATGCTTTTATTTAGATTCAATATGTTATATTTAAAATCTATATGTATTGAGTAGAGCTATGATTTATTCATTTTAAGTACTGCATAGTATTCCACTGTATGGAACCATATAAAAGAATGTGTGTGCTAGCATCTAATAGCACAGCTTCATTTTTTCTTTCATCCCACCCACATTTTTGCAATGACTCAAATTTACTTGCTTTTTTGCTTTCAGACCCTTCCACCTCCAAACCACATCTTATAATCAGTATCAAATTTCTCTTAATGATACAAATGTGAGAACCAGTCATGTCTCCCCACTTCAAGACCTCACTGGTTTTCTTGGTACTCCCAAGGCAAACCCCAAATTGCCCATCCTGCTACCCTGGCCCCTCACAGCCTAGCTGCCAAGTTCCTTTTTCGTCTCACCTCCAACCATAAATTCTCCCCTTCTCCCCTTCCTCTGCCCTACCCCTTCTTTACACAGGCCACACAGGAGCTTCCCTGCTTCCTAAATCAGCTACAATTTTGTCTTTGCCCATGTAATTCCCTTTGCCAAGAATAACTTTTTTCTTTGTTGGAACAATGAAATACTAAGTATCATTCAAGACCTGGCTTTATGTATTTATTTTTAAATGTTTTATTTATTTTTAAGACACAGAGAGAGACTGAATGTGAGGGGGGCAGAAAAAGAGAGAGAGAGAGAGACACAGAATCTGAAGCAGACTCCAGGCTCTGAGCTGTCAGCACAAAGCCCCACGAGTGGCTCAAACTCATGAACAATGAGATCATGACCTGAGCTGAAGGTGGATGCTTTACCAACTGAGCCACCCAGGCGCCACTCAGGACCTGGCTTCTGTGATGTCTTCTTAGAACCATGAAAAGCACAACTAATTATTCCCTGCAGTGTGCACCAATAATAATTAGTGAATTGTTTTGTACTTGTTAATGTCTGTCTTTTTCATAACAGTGAATAAACACATCACTCTTTGTAGACAGAAAGCCCCTTCAAATGAAGGGCCATAGGCTTTTTATTGTTGGATCTTCCCACAACACTGTTATCCTTCCTTCCCCTACCCCATGGCCCCCAACTCCGTAGCAAATTTGGGGCCCTGTACATAGGAAGGGGCTAGTAGACATTTACCAGACTGACAAGAGCAAAGAGCCCTGAAACTCCTTCCCAAGGGCTGTGTTTAGAAATCGCTATGATCTTCTCCAATGACTGCATAGCAAATTGGATTTACCTTTTCAATTTTGCATTATTCTTATGTTATTGGGATTATGATGAATAATAAGATAATAACAGCAATTAGCCTCTGGATGACTAATGGTCCCTTAAATTGATTTTGAACAATCAATTTGAACATCTTCCCATGGCCAAATTAGAATAGGGCGGGCCACAGAGTGTTCCATAAACATTCCAATGTCTAAAATTATGTAAAATTATGTCCAATGAATACAGAGGGAGGTATGGAAGCTTCCTAGGGTTTAGGCATAGGAATAAGGAGCTATTTTATGATTTAGGCTCTGTTTCTGAAAAGCAGCAACCCAAAGGATCAATAGAATTTGTCCCAAAAGTTTGTTTTTAAGTTGGCTATTTAAAATTTAGCAGCTATTTTCAACATGGAACTGGTATTGTAATTTTGTTTCGGGTTTCCCCCCTCCAATCCACCAGGACCTACTGAACTCATGGAAAGAATGACATATACTTGATTTTAGCCATAGTTTATCAGACAAAATCATTGAGAAGAAATACCTTCAAGACCCAACTTGGGTCTCCTAAGAAACACTGTCTCCCCACTGCAGTGACTGCTGGGATCACACACTGACTACCTCATCACATAGAATTGAGACTTACCTAACTCCGGGCTACTAGGGATGGAGGTTTTTAACTTTTGTCCAAGGCCCAGTAGGACTGGGGTAGGAGGAGGAAAGGCGTAGAAATGAGGGAAGAGAAGATGCTACTGTTTGGGTGCAGAGAGCAGTTATGGAGAGCATAGCTTCCTGCCAGTGAAAATCTAGGTTCATCATTAGGATTTGGCAAAGTTTGGTTTGCCTTTTACTTTTTTTTCTGTAGATTTTGGAGATTTCTGGACATAGTGTCACAGTTTCTGTTACTCTAGCTTGGTTTTCTAGTCCTGAACTTATTTTCCCAATCCTGATCCAATGTAGAGATAAGTAGCCTTTTATTAAGAAACAAGGGGAAAGTGTTATAAGGTAGTTTTAATTCATTGCACAAAGCAAGGGTGTAAGTTCTGAAGAAATATTAACAAATAAGCATAGCACTGAGTAACAGATTAGTGTGAGAGACAGACACAGACATCAAAATGCATAATGACAAGATTTGTGTCAGCAAAGTGATGTAAGAGCCCTAAGAAGTAATTAATTTTCTCGGATGGTGTTTGAAGAAGACCCCATAGAGAAGAAGGCATTTGATCTGGGTTTTAAAAGAAGTGTCCAACCCAAATGTTCACTGAGCCTTCCTGATCCCTTAGATATAGAGAAGATTGGTTTGCTTTCAATTTTTGTGCTCTTTAGAAGTTAAAAAAAATTCTCATGAAGTTTCTGAAAATATCTAGGTAGAGCTATACATTTGTAGTTGGAACTCATGGCTTCTTTCTTTATGAGTTATCTTAGCATTACATATGTGCATGGTACCCCTGCCTGGAGACTGCTCTGAGCTCTGTCAACCTGGACATTTATCTTCATTCTTCTTTCATTCACACACACTCACACCATACACACACACCACTCATATATAGCTACTTTTATGTACAGAATATTATAGTAACAAATTTGGGGAGCTAACGGGAGTTTTGCATCATAATAATGCAAATAACCCCAAACTGAGTATGAGATGCTCTCGGTCATAAAAGTCTCTTTGGGGTGCCTAGGTGGCTCAGTTAGTTAAGCATCCAACTCTTGATTTCAGCTCAGGTCATGATCTCATGGTTGGTGGGTTTGAGCCCTGTGTCAGGCTCTGCACTGACAGCATGGGGCCTGCTTGAGATTCTGTCTCCCTGTCTCTCTTCTCTCTCTCTCTCTCTCTCTCTCTCTCTCTCTCTCTCTCTCTCTCTCAAAAATGAATAAATAAACATTAAAAATAATAACAGAAGTCCCTTTACTGCTGAACTGGCAATTGTTCATGGCTACCTTATCCTACAAAGTATCCAAAGCCTCATACCACTTCTTCCCTTCCCCATATCTTCTCCAGACCCCATTTCTCCTGAATGCTTTCAGGAACTTCTAAATCACATGATACATAGAATAATTATTATCATTGATCATACTAGAGTGAAAGATGTTCTAGCAAAAATGTGATTGGAAAATATTTAAAAGTGAGAATTAATATGTTTTTTACCTACCTAGTGACTCATCCAATTTATTCCCTTGGTCCCTGAACCAGTCCGTTACACAGGATACACTCCTGAACATAAGCCCACCCCTGCTTTTCATGACACTTCATTTATAAGCTACAAAAGCATAAATGGATTCCAACCTAAGAAATAAAGATGCATGCATAATGAGTACACTCCGCTCCAATCATCTAGGACTAGAGAAGATCCTAGAGAATGGGGCAAAAAGAGAGAGGAGGAGGCCTGAGGTGCTGTCATCAGGAAGATTTCTCTGTTTCGCCTGAGTACGGAGCACCTGCCACCAGTATGGGAAGGTGTGTGGACTAAGGACCATCCGAAATCTATTCCAGTAGTGAGCACCATGCCCTACCTGTGGGGAGAAGGAATGGAGGAGCACATGTGACTGCCACCATTAAATCTGAAAATGGCCAACTGACAGCTGTCTGAACGCTGATATTTTGATCCCCCCCATAATTATCCTGTATGGACAACTATCTTTCAAGAACAGGATGAATACAAACTTGGGAAACAGAGACTAAGGCCCCAGATGCCTAGAGCTGTGCTGGTGATGGGGGAGGAGAAAAACTCCTAGCTTCATTCCCTGACCTCAGGTTACCCTCTCCCCACAACACACAGGTCAAGGTTGAGTATAGATTAACCAAACCAAGCACCCCACTGAGTTAATATACTGGTGGAATATCTATCCCTTAGGGTAGAGAGATCATATGAAGGGACAGAAGCAGAGAGGAATCAAACAATACTGGCACTTCCTGGACATGTTCTTTAGAAGTGGATTTGTGAGTCAGATATCTAGAGCTGCAGAGGGAGACCCAGTCTCTTGATTGGGTTGAAGATATGAGATACAGGTGCCCTGTGATAGTAAAGCCGGGGTAAGGACTGCAGAATCCAGCAGCAGTAGTGGTGGATAAAGGGAAGAGCCAAAATATCCAAAGAGGAATGACCTTCCCTACCTCTTTCTCATTCATTTTGGCTCTCAGTATGCTTAGCAATTTCCTCACATATGCATTAGTCTCACCAGGTGTCACCTTTAAAATATTTATTTTAATGGGTGATTGAATGCCTCCAATTTGCCAGGATATGCTGTATGCTTTTGGGTGTGTTCTCATATATCTCATTTGATCTTCACTCTGACCATAGGACATTGATATTTTATTCCCATTTTGCAGATTAAAAAAAATAAAACAAAACAAATCAAAGATATGAGTTGATTTGCTTAAGGTCACAGAAGTAATAAACGTCAGAACCAGAATTTAAGCCTGGCCTTCTGATCCCGACTTCATGATTCTTTCTACAGCAGCAATATATTCCTAAAATATTAGATCCAAAATGAATGTTAGAGATTACTTCATCCAGGAATGACAGATATATTCTAAATGATGTGCCGACTCTAATTGTTCTAGGTTACCTGGAGTGTGTGCTGTGAAGAACATGGGGGCCTATTGCAGGCTCAGTGGGAAAAACTGCCATGATTGATTCCTGATGTCTGCTACAGGCACCTATGCCAGGTACCTTCCAAACCTAACTCGGTTCTCTCCCACCATGTTTACAGCTGGGAACATCGATGCTGGGAGATTTAAAAAGAATTGCCCCAAAACACACAGCATGGTGTTGGCAGAGATACACTAAGTCTCTCCCTCTCCTGACTCCATACCTGGTGCTCTTGGCTGAGCCCTGGACCTTCCCCTGGAGCTCTTGTGGGAAAACTGCCAAATCACTCTTTCTTTGTGAATCTCTTTCTGACCTTGTTTTTCTGTTGCATATCAGTTATGCACATCATCTGAGTAAAGTGCTTTGAAGAGGAATCCAATGTGAAATACTGGCTTGTAATTGTCAATACAATTCCTCAGTCAAGGTTTCTGTTGAGGAATTGCTGGGAGGGACGTGTTCCAAGTGATTGATGGGCACCAAGTTCTGGTGTTGGGACCGGTAAGCAAATGCAGGGCGGTCAAGAAATAACCAGAGCCAACTCAGCATTTAGGAACTGGCTGGTGCTAAATTTTCCTGCACAATTTTGATCTGATCAGCTCAAAGCACTATAGAATCGTTCACTGGTGCAAGGAAAATGACTGAAGAAGTACTGTGTTTAAATTTAAGAGAAATAACCTGAAGACCATAGTCATTCACTGAAATGGCATCTATTTAATGATGAAGAGAAAGTGCATATATGTAAAATGAAGTGGAAGTTTGAAAAATCTATCCTAGATAATTCAAACAGAAAACTATTTTATAGTAGTACCTAACTCATGGGTTGTTGAGAAATTAAATGAGACAATGCTCATAAATTATTTAGCTTGTGCCTGGCAAGCAATAATTGCTCAAAGAACAATAAACAATAATATATTTTTTCATGAGAAAAGATTGTAGGGGTATGTGTGTGTGCATGCACACACAAATGCATATGTCTCTGTGTGTTGCCTTCTTTGAATCATCTACTTGACTAACTCAGTTATCTTGTTTGTAGGCACACTCTTTCCAATTCTTTCTATATCTGTAAATGGAGAACACACCCACTTTGAACTGGAGTGTCACATATTTCTTTCACTGAACACAGGATCATATTAAATCTCCGCTCTTCATCAAATGTGACTAATTAGCATTATTAGATTAGAGTTTCTGTTCATGAAACTGATTCACAGAAAGGTTAAGTGATCAGCCCCAACTCACACAGCTTCTTTTCCTCTTAACTCATACTGTTGTACACTCTCTCTTCTTTATATTTATATTAAAATGATTCTGCTTCTCCAACCCCCCCTTCCTTATCCCTTGAATTTTTTTTCCATTTCTGTCTCTAATCCAAATTAAAAACTACTTAGGAAATTTATTTTATGTGTCCATTGTTGACCACTAGACTACAAATAAGGCTTTGTGCATATTAATGGCAAATGCTTATGGTTACTACTCTCCACTTTTCCTGTTGACAGATCTCGAAATCACCACTGCTCCCTCACATTATACAGGGGAAGATGACGCTATCCCAGACTCCAGGGATCCAGGATCTGTTCCAAGACCCCTAGTGGATGCCTGTGGATAGTATCAAACCCTACATACACTGTATTTTTTCCTACATGTGCATATTTATGATAAAGTTTATCAAATAGACAAAGACATCAACAACAATAACTATAATGAAATGGAACAATTATGACAAGAGACTGTACTGAAAGTTATATGAATGTGGTCTCTCTCTCAAGATACCTCCTTGTACTGGACTTGCTCTTCTTCTTGTGATATGAGATGATCAAATACCTACCTAATGAGATGAAGTGAGGTGAATGACCCAGTCACATGACATAGCTTTAGGCTACTATTAACCTATATGTCAGAAGGAAGATCATCTGCTTACAGACCGGGGTTAACCACAGGTAACCAAAACCATGGAAAGTGAAACCACAGGTAAGGATGGGGGGGGGGGGGACTTCTGTAAATTCAGAATATACCAAAGGTGCAGACTGCTTGCCAGGAATGTGTCTAGTGGAGATCGTGTGATCATGCTTTGCATACTGAGAGGAGGTCTACTGAGGCCTTCTGGAAAGGTTTCTTTATCAAAGAGATGTCTATTCTCTTCTATTAGATGTGGGAGTACTGAATGGAAAGCTAAATTTGCCACTGCCTTGGTTCCAGAAGTAAGACAGTTTCTGGCATTCCAATACTGAAACCCCTGAGTCTTATGGTTTGTGAAGCAATTTCCCATGTGAGTTAGGATTTTCTCTAACTATGTGCTTGAGTGATCCTAACTGACAAGGCACCCTAAGGAAGACCTGAAGTTCTTATTATGATAGAGTGTGTGGTCACTAGTGCTCCCTGTGGGGACAGACACAAAATGGCATATTGTCTCTACTCTTTGCTGCCTGTGCAATGCTGAACAATACCTCCTTCTCCTTTCCTGCTTTATTGTCCTGAGAACACACATTACCCTCTGATACACTATGCATTTTACTGTATACTTGTTTATGTATTGAATGTCTGTTGTTGGAAGAGGATGTGACCACGGGTTGACCCACAAGCTGGACCAAGGTATTCAGGCTCTTCACCCCCCACTTCCCGACCCTTTCCCCCTTCTTCTTCCCACCCCTGTCTTAGGAAGTATACTTTTCCTATGGTTCCTACAATGGGAGCTGTTCCAAGAGCATAGCCCGAAGAGAGTAAGGTGGGGTTGAGACCACCCAGAGAGTACAAATAACTGACTCCACTTAAGGTTTCTACATAAACTTTTAATCTTTTGACAGATGGGTTCAGAAATCTACCTGTCTTGTGGCCACCCCAAACAAGTTTGTAAGTAACTTCCCTTGCTTATTATCACTGCCAGCTACAAATCTGAAGTGACTGGCCTCTTTCTTTGATTGTTTTCCTGGTACTCCATGTAAGTGTGCCAGTCTGCCAACCAATATCTTTCTTCTCCTTCTTTGTTATAAGCTCCATGTAGGCAAGACTTTTTATCTGTATAGTTTGCTTCTAAATTCACAGACTCTGGCATATTGTAGAGGATTAATAAATGGTTGCTTAATAAGTAAGTAAGTGAATAAATGGATTAATAAGATAGTATGAAAGCTAGGATTGTTGTGATGATAAATTTAGATAACATATGTCAATATTTCTACACTGCCTGGACTACTATTATTAAAACAAATAAAGACACCCACTTTTATGAGTATTGGCATGATATGTGTAACTAGTTCTAATATAAATATCTATTGAAAGTCATCTGTCATGTCAGTTACCCTCCAGAGATAATAAATGCTTGTTCTTTTAAGCAGCTAAGTTTGGGGGCTATTTGTTATGTAGCAATAAGTGACTGATATGCTTCCTCTGCCCCCTATCTTCCTCACCTTTTTCTCCATGCACTGTGTTCCCTTCCATCATTCCCAGTTTTTATTTATCCATGTGTTCATTTTTATGCAACATCCCTTCATATGTGCCATGCACATTTAGGCTGTTGTGTTAGACAATGTCAGGACCAGGAGGATTTAAGTCATGTCAGGTTCCACATGTTCTGGGATGCCTCGGTGGACTTGTGCAAGATACCCTGGACTCTCAGATTCCCACAGCACTCTTACTTTGAACTCTGTAGCTTGGCATCGAGTTTTCCTGGACTGCACTCTGGTCTTTCCAACAATTAAGAATAGGAGACTAAGCTTCTAGCATCTATACATCCCTTCAAATAGTGTGGCATTTATGTGGGTCGTATCTGTGCATGAATCTATCTGATTATCTCTCAGCTCATATTTCTCTTGCTGCAAGCACTTTTCATGTGCCAACAATTACATGTTTTGAATGTTAACTTCATGCAACAATTTCACATGTATTATCTCATTTAACACATTATGACCCATTATGGAAAGCATAAGATTATAACACTTTCATTGAAGGCAAAACAGAAGCTTAAATAATTTAACCAATGTAGGAATAGGTAGAACCAGAAACTGAGCCCAAGCAGTCAGACACCAAAGTTTGCAAGCTAAGTTTGTATGCTGACTGACTACACATTGTCATGTATGCCCACATTTCCTGGGACAGAATCTATTAGATAGTAAAGAGGAGCAGTTTAGGAATTTGAAAGTTGAGAGTTTACTCTTGCATCCTTCCATTAGTACCTAAGTAAATTTAGCCAAATCAATTAATTCACTGCATCGCAGTTGTACCATTTTTTTTAAATGGGAAAATGTCTACCCTGTTTACTTCCTAGAAGTAATGCTTCCAGAATCATGTTAAGACTCGACACAAGATAATGTATGTGAAAGGACTTTGGAAAAGATCATTCATGACAACACAAGTGAAGTATTTAATCACACAATCAAAAATCTTGCACACTTTCTATGAGCAAGACACTATTGGAAGAATTGGGGACACAAGGCTTAGTGCTTCCTCTGCTCACTTTTATAAACTGTGGAGAGCAGGCAGACTATAAACAAATAAAAAATAACATAGTGTTAGAAAGTTATTCATACGATCACAGCAATGATACATTAACAACAACAGCAACAAATAGATATATGGGGAATCATCTTCCAGTTAAAAAAAAATAAAACAAATAGCACATCCAAATGTTCTGAGGTGAGAGTATGTCTAATGTGTTGTAGAATGACAAAGAAGTCTGTTGGCTGAATTAAAGTGAGCCAGAGGGAGAGTTCTAGAAGCAAAATTAACTTGAAAAAGATAGAGTAAGAGTTTGTAAGTCACCTATGGCCTTTACCGCTCAGGTAAAGAGTGAGATGGTGTATATTGGCATGATATGATCAGATTTACCTTTTTAAAGGAATGCTCTGGATCCTGTATCAAAAGATGATGGTATCCTGGGTTGGGGGGTAGTGGTTCACCGGTGCAGAGTGGTTGGGTTCTAGGCATACTTTGAAGACAGAGTAGACAGGATATGCTGACAGATGAAGTGTGGAGGATACGTGACAGGGCTTTACAATAGCACAGACATTGGGACTGAGCCACTGGAAGGATGGAGTTTGTATTTACAGACATGACTAAGTGTGTGGGAGCAGGTCTGCAGGGGTCAAGATGGGGATATCGGGATTTTTGACAGGCCGATTAGACATTCAAGAGGAGGTGCCTTGTGTTGGATATAGGCCCTGGAGCTCAGGAGAGACATCTTGGCAGAAGATGTAGATTCAAAAGCCATTATTGTAAATGGCATTGAAACCCATGGGCTGGGTGTGCCTGGCTGGCTCAGCTGGCACAGCATGGGACTCTTGATCTCCACTAGTGAGTTCAAGCCCCACATCAGGGGTAAAGCTTACTTAAAAAACAACAATAACAACAACAACAAAAACACCCATGGACTGGATGAGATCACTAGGGGTAGTTTAGCCAGAAGGAAAAAGGTGCCCTGGAATACCTAACATATAGGAAAGAGTCCCCAGAAAAAGACACTGGGAGTGTTCGATGACGTAGGAACAAAACTAAAGGCCATGCATCTTGAAACTAACATGTTTCGACAACAAGGACGTGGTAAGTAGAATGATGCCATTGAGTCAATTAGGATGAAAATGACAAGTGGAATATTGGCTTTAGCAACAGAGAGGTTAAGGGAACCTTGGAAAGACACATAATGTTGCCATTATTATTAAATTCAATGAGTGGAAAGAATGCTGAATTTGGAGTCCCAGCACTCAGGTTCAAGTAAGACATAATAAAGGAAGGAGATAAAAACATAAATGGTTTCCTCCCAGGGTGATTATCATGATCAAACGATATGACGAAGTTAAACATACTCTGTGGAACAGGAAGGGAAATGCAAATGTCAACTCAAAAACATCAAGGTCACAGGGTGTGCGTGATCATTAAGTACCTGGAACACCTTTTATGCTCTTGAAGACAGCTCAGCCACGTCCCAGCCCCCGCCCCACCACACACAGGCACACAAGCACACACAGATTCTCCCAGTAATACTAGACACTGAGTATGTATCATGGAGCTCTAGAAGGTTTAAGAGTTAAGCCAGCCTGTTGCAGCTCTGGTGCTGCTGACATTACCAGACGGCATTAATTTAATTCCACTCAGTTATGCTTTTAAATTTGATTTGAGAAATGTGTCATAAAATGCTATTGAGAAGTGCGGTGCCGCATTCCTAAGCAGGCTTGGAGCCTGTGTCTGTTCTGGGAATCCTTGAGGAGAACGGATGAGTTCAGGTTGAGCCTATGGACTTCAAGGAGTTTACTCTCTGCTGGGGTCCAGTGACAGAGGTTTGCTGATCCCGGATTGCTGTTGAGAAGACATCAGGAGCAAAGCATGAATCCCTAGGGAGTAAGGAAAGGTCTTCCAAAGACTAAATGAGAGTACAGGGAAAATTATAACTTTAACAAATAACAGGGATGGTTTAAAAGACTTTAGATATGAAACTGAGTTTATTTTAAAGTACTTTAGCTTATTTTTCATACTGGGTCATCAGTATGATTCTCTCAGTTTTCTTCTCTGGCCTCAGTATCTGGAAGTGATAGACTAGATCAGAAGTCTTCAAAGAGAGACAAAGATTTCTCAAAGTGCATACACAGTGATCCACTGGTGTAAGCATAGACAATTCTGGACTTTTATTTATTTCTAGGGAGGGCACCTTTTAAAATCTGAACATTTAGGGGTGCCAGGGTGGCTCAGTCGGTTGAGCGTCCAACTTTGGCTCAGGTCATGATCTCGTGGTTCGTGGCTTTGAGCCCCTTGTCGGGCTCTGTGCTGACAGCTAGCTCAGAGCCTGGAGCCTGTCTTCGAATTCTATGTCTCCCTCTCTCTCTGACCCTCCCCTGCTCATGCTGTCTCTTTTTCTCTCTTAAAAATAAATACAACAGTAAAAAAAAAATAAAATCTGTAGGTCTTGTGTATGTTTTTGTATATAATATAAATATCAAAGTAAATAAGTCTATAAGGTATGTGTAATCTCACTCCCCTTCTCTCTCTCTCTCTCTCTCTCTCTCTCTCTCTCTCTGTATGTGTGTGTGTGTATACACACACACACACACACACAGTGGTTGATTGATGGATATATTCTGATACAGATATGTAACCAAAATAATCTAAAGAACGCTTGCCTGATTGATTTCTGAGTTTCCATAGCTTTTTTTTCTTAATGATTTTATGGTCCTGAAATGAGTTATTATGGTCACTGCAGTTATCTTAAAACTGTGAAATGGCAATCTGACTACTGGATTGAGTGCTCAGCTTTGGCTTTTTGGTGACTTTAAAAATAAGTGTGTAACTCCCTTTTCCAGGAGCTGAGTGAAGTGCCAGTGAAGGGTTGTCTCAGTTTCCACAGGCCAAGAATGTCTACGGATAAACTTTATAAGGGGGCCTCAAAGGGTAGGTAGCAAGGGATTTTAATGTAGTCCAGGGTGTTTCAGCTACAGTCCTAACTCTGTCACTAATTTGCTGTGGGATCTTGGACTAGTCACTCCTCTCTCTTGGCCTCACGGTCCCCATCTGCAATTGCAAGTTTGGATTTCTCTGGATGTACATCTGAGCCCAAAGCTGGCTTCCTCAGCTAGATCTCTGATCCCTTTCTCAAAGGGCTGCTGCTTGCCCTGCCTACAGTAACTCTTTATCATACATACTATTTTACTTTCTTCATAGAAGAGTAACTATCTGAAATTGTCTGTTTACTATCTTGTTCATGGGTTTATTGTCTGCTCCCCTAACTAGAATGTGAGCTCCATGGAAACCACAGGGAACAGAGGCAGATGTACCAGGAGGCAAATGAAGTTTAAGCCTTAGGACTCTGGGAGTTGTGTTAGGGACGTGAGCACATGGTTATGTGTGTTTTCTTTCTTTTTTTTTTTCAGAATTTTCAAAAGAAAAGTATTGCATTACATGGCTGATCAAAACTAGCATTTCTTTTTACTATGATTCTCCCTTTGTTACAGTGGTGTGAGCCTTTTTGTATCCAGCTTAAGGGAATTTTAATTGGATGTATGTTTGGTGGCGTTTGGTGGGGGACGTTTTTGTGGTTTGTCATCCCTTCTGTGACTAGTTAAGTTACTGGTAGCAAGATTTCACAGGTTGGTAAGGGGCAAAGCTAAGATTCATATGGATATTTGCGTGTGTCTAGTATTAATGATTTTGGGTCATTGCCTTTTTGTAAGTTTAGTGATAAATCAGAAGATAACTAGTTCCAAAATTTGCAAGTATGATAATATAAATCCAGCCACTTGCCAGTATTTTACACTCATTCCAGACCTGCCTTTCTCGCTGCAAGACATAGTTCTGGTCTTGTTACTCATTGTCCAGCTTGCTCACTGTACTCTTTTTGAACTATATTCTTGGCTCTATTTAGCTGCCTTTTTTGATCAATTTCTTCGGTCAAAACTGTCCGGCCCAATCAAGTCTTTGTGTATTCTCATTCAGAGCTTGTTGATTTGACATAAACTATAAACATCAACAAAGTTAGCATAAAAGTCATTCTATATCAATCCCATATAGACCTTGATCACAAACCGGTTCATGAGTCTTACCAAAACAAAGACTATTTGTTACAACACTGCATGAGAAAGACTTGAAATTCTCGAAATGTCAATGCTCATATATTAAAGAAATTTGATATGTCTTCTCAAAATGACATTAATACTAAATATTTACCTACAAATTTTCAGTAATGATTTGGGAAGAATAATCAGAATTTTTTGAAGTGTCAATTAAGAAAAGAAAGCAGTACCATGGGGCGGGGGGGAATGAATTTCCTAATCTCTCAATAGAAAATCATATAAACACATCATCATATGAAAATATCAAAGTATACAGATAAAATGTAGATGGCATTATAAAGGTATGGCATGTTGGTTGTAAAGAAAAAGCATGTTTTTCCTGGCTTTTGTGAAATTTCAGTATTGTTATGTTACAATTCTTTTCTAAGGTAAAGATTTACTTTCAAGTCCACATTTTTATTCATTATTTCTATATTCATATCTTAAGGGGGCCCCAAGATTTTATAACCTACAGGGTCCACCTGGCAAGAAAATTGTGTTTTCTCTGAAGCCTGTATTCTCAGATTTTAGAACCAGGAGAGAGTCAACAAATGTTTGCAAGAATCACAAGATGTTTCCTAAGAGTGCTTTTTCAACTTGATTTGGTATTTTTTTTGAGAACTGTATGAAAGAAACTTTGACCTTTATTTCTTGGAGGCCATGGGGGATTGCTCCAAGGAAATCTGTTCGTGGTGAGGAGTACAGAATCCACTTTTAACAAACACCCCAGTGCACATAGAGACCACCCTTTGTGACCCTCTGAAGTAGGCTCTGCAGCCTCCAAGGCCACCCCATGCACACATGAGCTTACTGGCTGAGGCACAGTTAGGGCTCACTGTGGGTAGCTCATCCGTAAGGTCCTGGCTTCCAACACTGAATCGGGTCCTGTATAAATTCCCTGTAGTCATGGCCCTGCCCGCTTCTACTAACACTGCTGCCCCACCCCCATCCCCAATCTAGCTTGCCTCCTTTGCCCCATAATTTACAGATCACACACTTGTCCTCTGTTGATGATCTTGATATGAGACATATGTAAATTTTGCTCCAATATTTGGCAATTCAGTTGGGAGATCCATAAGGACACATTATGCCATTCGCCAGTAGGAAAAAGCAACAAAAAGTAAAACAAACTAAATATTTTTTTCCTTTTTGTCATCACTCCTTATGGAATAAAGTGCATACTTCTAAGCATGAAAATCAAGATTCTTCCCCATCTGGCTTTAGCCACCTGTCCTGTTGTATTTTAATTTACAAAGATACAATGCTGGGAATGGAGCCACCACCTTGCCACCATTGTAACTGTGTTTAGAACTCCCTGAGAAGTGTTCAATCTACGTGCACGTTAAGAAAAAAAGTCTTTTCTGACCATTCTTTGAATTCCATGTGTCCCCCCAACCCCTTCTCACTATCTGTGGTTATCTTACTTTGGGTCATAGATTCCTCAATGTAAAAAAAAAATCCCCTTGATCTTTAGGTCAACTATTAGGATTAGAAAAGAGCACTGTACCCAGAAGATATTCATAGGGACTCTACTGAATTGAATCTGTGGTCATTAGACACAGCCTAGTCTTCATCTGTCCAGAGTTAGCACAACGTGGTGCCTGAGACATGATGGAAGACAATGAAGAGAGTGAATAGTTATTAATATTAAGGAAAGTTATAATTATTTTCATCTTTAAAACTCAACAATGTCCCAATCAATAATAATAATAATAATAATAATAATAATAATAACAACAACAACAATGACAATAATATTTATAGTATTTTCTTTGAGGCAGGGACTGTGCTAAACACTTTTGAAAGTGTTTTCTTAGGGGCACCTGGCTCAGTTGGTTAAATGACTGACTTTGGCTCAGGTCATGATCTCATAGTCGTTAGTTTGAGCTCTGCATTGGGCTCTGTGCTGACAGTTTGGAGCCTGGAGCCTGCTTCAGAATCTGAGTTTTCCCATCTCTGCGTCTTCCCCTCACCCTGCTGCTCTCGCTCTCTCTCTCTCTCTCTCTCTCTCTCAAAAATAAACATTTTTTTAAATTAAAGGAATAATGTTATCTTAAAATGGCAGGTTGTCATTTTTTAATGTTTATTTATTTATTTTGAGAGAGAGACAGCACAAGCAGAGGAGGAGCAGAGAGAAAGGATGAGAGAGAATCCTAAGCAGGCTCAGTGCTGTCAGCACAGAACCTGATGGGAGGCTCAATCTCATGAACCAGGAGAATCATGACCTGAGAAGTGACCAAGAGTCCCATACTTAACTGACTGAGCCACCTTGGCTCCCCAGAAGGTTGTCTTATAGTCTCCATTTTACAGATGATGAAAATGACGTTTAAAGAGACTAAAGAAATCAATATTACAATTAATAAGGAGCTCTCCTCCCTATTGGATTAGAACCCAATTTTGACCAATTTTAGCAGAAGTATGTCTTGTTACAATGTTATATCTTGCTTCTCATTCAATTAAGACAGAGCAATTAATTATAATCAGATTTCTATTTATACTTTTCTTTCTCCTCCCCAAAAAACTCATCTTTGCCTCCATGTGCACCACATATTGTCCCCATCAAACTATCCAAGAACTAGCTGAGAATTCTTTGCAGTTAATTTTTATTTTCTCTCTCTTTCTTTCCATCTTTGTCCTTCTGACACCAGTCGAGTTACATCTTCCTTGCAGTTTCCAGTCTCAACTAGCAAAGGATAAGGCTCTCGGCTCTGCAGGCCGAGAAACTAACCTTGGCATAATGAATGACCTGCAGCTTCAGAATGCCTCTGGAATGCCAAACGACCACGGCTCCATGCCTCTGGAATGTGGAATGGCCCCTGCATTAGCCAGGTGACCCACAGCTGCACACCACTAGAATGAAAAATAGATTTTGGCTCCTAGAATACCAAATGCCTGCTCAAGGAAAAAGTAACGGATAAGCCTTCCTGCTGAGGAAGAAGAAATGGTAGTGATTGACATTGCTGCTATGCGATAACTATCTGTTAATACTAAAAACACCTTCATCTGAGTCACGGCAACTTCTGTGAACCACCTGCTGAAAACTCTTACCCTCCCCAACTCAGAGGAACAGGTCTCTTCCCATGGGTAGAAATGTGCTCCCCCTGTTTTGTACTTTCTATGTGTTGCCTAAAAGAAGAAACAGAAATCTTGTTTCCAAAATTCATTTTCCCAGTGCATTAATTTGGGCTTACAAAGCTTTTTAATCCCATTAGACAGCATCGGTGTCTACAAAGTCCTATTCAGAGAACGCAGTTCCCTGGTGAGGGCGCCTGAACCGTTCCTGGAAGTCGCCTGCAAAGGAGACAAGGTGTAAGGATATTTGCATCAATCATGCTCACTAACTGGGATTTTAATGATTCTCTCTTCCCCTTTCTTCTTCATCATCTTTTTTTTTTCTTCCCAGTGCCATTCCTCAGTGAATATTTTTTTTTTCTCCTTTCTCTTTTCCATTGCATTTCAATGCGCTGGTTTTAAAAGGAGGATTTGCAAACTGAGTATTAAAACTCCAGGGCACTACATCTCCAAAATCTATAAGACGATAAGAAGATAAGAGGCCAAACCCACTGAAAGCTTCCCTCCTGGTGCCTGTAGAACTTGCCGGCTGGTCTATAATACCCCTAAGCCAGAGCAATCTGCCCACCTCCTCCCCAACCCACCCTCCCTGCTTAATGCAGGCAGATAAACTTAGCATTAAAATTCCCACACTTTGGCAAATGAGTACCCAGGAGGCTGCTGACTCAATCAGGGCTTGTTTTACTTACAGTGTAGTACTGAGGAAAGGCCATAAACTCCAGTCTGACAGATCTGTGATGCTCATTTCAATATGCTTTCCCTGTGTGCGGGCTTGCTGATGAACTTTCATATTCCGCCAACAAAATATAACAAACATATTAACGACGTGTGGTAAATTGCCACTGGATATAGTGGGTCCTGATGACGGAAATAGTTGTGAGTAAATGAGATTGTCTGGCTGCCTAATACCACTTTGGGGTCCAAGATGACGCACTGTCTTGCAGGGATGCGGGCAGAGGAAGAGGGGCAAGCCAGCAGAGAGGGACACAGATGCCTTTGCCCAGGGCAAATGGGGCACTGGAAACCCAAGACAACAGTGTCAGAGCTATAGATGGTGTCTGCTTAACCTCATTAATCTGATGTACATTAAAATCAAGACCCGAAGAGATGTGAGAAGCCCAACGCTGCAGAGCAAGCACGTGATTCCTGAATCACAGCCCAGAGCTCTTCTGGTTGGTGGAGTTGATTTATACAAGAAGCTGTCTCAAAGAGAGTAGTTGAACAGAAAGAATATAAAGAATGTTCCCCGGGCTCAAGTCAGTTCTACATTCATCAGTAGCAAAATGCACTGCTGGGCTCGTGTTTCTCTTTATCTGTAGTGCTTGACCTTTCTTTTGGGTACATTAAGGGACACCAAAGGGTGTGGTAGTTTTCCTCTACTGCAACCCCCAAAGGACACGTTTAATTCCCTTACAATTGTCATAGATTCCTAATGACCCATTACAATTCTGACTCCAATTCTAGTGTGTGTGTGTGTGTTTCCCCCCCAAAACTACCAAGCCATTTTCTGGTGCCAGCTGGGTGTTAAAGTCCAACTTGATTCTGATACTATCTACTTGGAAAAAGCATCAGGGTCCACCGGTCCACACATCTCAGTCCCATGAAATTTTTCTCTACTTCAGATGCTAGTGCCGAGTCCGGGCTCTTACCTGTGCTTCTAACTGGTCACTTATTTCAGATAAATTTAAGGTTTCAAGTTACCAAAAAGAGATTTAAAATGGCTTAAGTAGACATACCTTATGGCATAATTGTTCGTTGAAAAGGTCACTTATAAATTATTATCTTACTTACATCTATTTGACTCATTGTTCTTAATTACGTTTATATTAGTCATGAAAATTTCATGAGACAGTAAACAGCTCACCATCATCTTAAATTATCTTTCTGACTGATAAATTCTGTAACATAGAGAACATGAGCTTATTTGACTTTTAGTAAAACCCAGGGAGAATAAAAGTATTATATTTAATGCTGATAATTCTAAAGACATGCTTATTTTAATTAAACCAACAAACTTAAACTAGCTTTTATTTACCAAAGATTATCCTAGATCACATGAACTTAGAAAACACTTGGGTTAGGTATTTTGTATATAAGAGTACAGGAAGCAAACGGAGATGTTTTTGCTTTAAAATTTTAACCATGAGAGATATGTAAGCATTCAAAATTCACTAGTTTATAACAGGGCAGTTGGATCCAAATTGTGTTTCTGGCAGATGGAAGAAGTTAAGGTTTTCTGTTGAGATGGCTGACACTTTTTACTAATATTTGTAGAAAAGATTTTTAAGATTTTGTATAAGCCAAGTTTTCAAAATGCCCTTCCCCTCTTTTTTCCCTTCTTATAAGAATTACCTTGGTTCCTGGAGAAGACAAGGTAGAAGAATTTTACCTCAAAAGGCACAGAGAAATAATGCAAGTTCTACCAAGGAGAACTTGTGTTGTCTAAGCCCAGATCTTTTACATATCCACAAGTCCTTTGAGAAGAATAGGGAAAGTTTGGGGATTGGTAAAAAAAATATATATATAGGTGGGCTTTGAGTTGTTTCTAGAGTCATATTTCTGTTGTTACACTCAATTTGTAGGACAAGGACATGTTGTTTTTAATTCCTCAAAGAAATGGGTTGCAACCAAAATGATACAAAGAGACTGATATATACACATCCTACTATATTATCTTTCATTTGTTTCTTTATATCAAGGAGAAGATCTTCCACTAAGATGAAAGTCAAAGGATTCTTATGTTCTAGACATTCCAAAGACACATTCCAAAGCTGTGTGTCTTTGGAATGTTTTAGGATTTAGTAAATCCTTCCACAAAGGCTTCATATTGGTTTTTTTTTGCTTCTGGCACATAGTTTCATCTTAGCTTAAGGGGAAAGCCTTAAAAAAATTAATTCCTATTAGTCTAAATATCAGCTTCTGATTAGGCCATCTTTTGACTATAAGGCCACTTTCAAAACAACAACAAAAGCTTTTGAGTATCTTGTCATGTTTCAGCTGGGGTAAACAGTATTCTTGGCAGTATTAAACAACCTCCTTGACACAAAAGGCATCCCCAAAGAGGGTGAAAAAGATAGTACCCTCCCAAGATCCAGAGCCACTCCCAGGATAACCAAAAGAAAGATTTAGACAATTCCTCCGAGATCTGGAAATAGTTGGTAGGACCGTAGCTACAGATGAAGTACAATCCACATTTCTGTCTGGCCATATTTTGGGGGGCCACAACCTGGCAGTTTCTAGGCCAAGTTCTCAGGATACAAAAATGAGACAAACAAGAAGGCAAGGGCTACCCCTGGGAAGGAAAAGATGGACAATCAATGGATACCTAAAAGCCAATTCATAATCACCATTACATTTTTTTTCCCTGCCAAAGTTGATTTGGGAAGGAAAGGACAACATGAAATGGTACTCTCCTCTCTTGACCAGGCACCACAGAGAGAAATCTGGAGGAACTGACTTTGGTAACAATTCTTACATTTTGCTGGCTTCTGCCAGTTCTCCCAGGATCCCATCTGCAGGCTCCAGAGCCAGTTAATGGTTCCAGCAGTTCTTATGGAGGACACCAAAAACAGAAAGGAAAGGGCCGTCAGGGTGGCTCAGTCAGCTAAGCCTCTATCTTCAGCTCAGGTCATGATTTCATGATTCATGAGTTCAAGCCCCAAATTGGGCTCTGTGCCAATAGCTCAGAGCCTGGGGCCTGCTTTGGATCCTGTGTCTCCATAGTGAGTGCCTGGCTGAGACACCTTTACCTCCAGGGCACCTCATAAATAGATAAGCTTATCTAAGATGGTTTAAAGTTCTTCATTGTGGTCTCCATATTTCAAAATTATCTTTGGTAAAGTTAACCTATTTGTTCAGCTTTAAAACAAAACTTTATTCATTGGAGGCCTCACACTGAACCCAGCCCAGGTTAGGTCGGATCTGGTCTGACCCTGTCTTAGTCCAGCATTTTAAGTCAGACCCAGGCCCACCAACTGGGTCAGGTTTCCCAGTTGTAACCGCTCCATGCCTGGACCCAGGCAGATTTTTCAGTCAGAACCACTCTGTTCCTGGACCTGGGCAGGTTTCCCAATCAGACCCAGTTCGACTCAGGGCAGTTTCTGGACCCAGTCTAACTCTGACTGGATCAGGTTTCTTGGTCGGAACCACTCTGTCCCTGGACCTGGGCAGGTTTCCCGGTCGGACCCAGTCTAACTGCGGACAGTTTCCGGACCCAGTCTAACTCACACAGGTCAGGCTTCCCGGTCAGAACCGCTCGGTGCCTGGCCCTGGGCCGGCTTCCGGGTCGGCCCCAGGCTGACTCCTGCGGGTTGCTGACCCTGCCTGGGAGAAGCAATGCTCCGGTCAAGTCTGAAAGCTGCTCTCAGAAGCGCTGGGGGCTGGGGTCCAGGCTGCCGGACAGACTTCTCCGCCTCCTGCAGACAGGGCGGAGCCTCAACAGGTACCTGCGCCTTGTTGCTCCTTGTTCCCAGGGGCGTTGGGGTCGGGTGTTCTCTCGTCTCTCGTCTGTCCCCAGAACTGTTAAAAGAGAAACTGAGACAGACGACTTTTATCTTGATGAGGTCCCAATAGTTCATTTTTGCTTTTAATTCCCTTGCCTTTGGAGATGTGTCGAGTAAGAAATTGCTGCGGCTGAGGTCAGAGAGGTTGTTTTCTGCTTTCTCCTGTAGGGTTTTGATGGTTTCCTGTCTCACATTTAGGTCTTTCATCCATTTTGAATTTATTTTTGTGTATGGTGTAAGTAGGTGGTCTCGTTTCATTCTGCGTGTCACTGTCCCGTTCTCCCAGCACCATCTGTTAACGAGACTGTCTTTGTTCCACTGGATGCTCTTTCCTGTTTTGCCAAAGATTAATTGGCCATACATTTGTGGGTCCAATTCTGGGTTCTCTATTCTATTCCATTAGTCTGTGTGTCTGGTTTTGTGCCAATACCATACTGTCTTGATGATGACAGCTTTGTAGTAGAGGCTAAAGTCTGGGATTGTGATGCCTCTCGTTTTGGTTTTCTTCTTCAATATTACATTGGCTATTCAGCATCTTTTGTGGTTCCATATGAATTTTAGGGTAGTTTGTTCTAGCTTTGAGAAGAATGCTGGTGCAGTTTTGATTGGGATTTCATTGAAGGGGTAGATTGCTTTGGGTAGTATTGACATTTTAACAACATTTATTCTTGGAATCCTTGAGCATGGAATGTTTCTCCATTTCTTTGTGTCTTCTTCAATTTCCTTGATAAGCTTTCTATAGTTTTTATCATACAGATCTTTTATATCTTTGGTTAGGTTTATTCCTAGGTATTTTATGGTTCTTGGCGCAATTATAAATGGGATCAGTTTCTTGATTTCTCATTCTGTTGCTTCATTATTTGTGTATAAAAGTGCAACCAATTTCTGTACATTGATTTTGTACCCTGCGATTTTGCTGAATTCATGTTTTGGTTCTAGCAGCTTTTTGGCAGAGTCTTTTGGATTTTCCATGTAGAATATCATGTCATATGTGAAAAGTGGAAGATTGACTTCTTCTTGACCAATTTTGATGCCTTTTATTTCATTTTGTTGTCTGACTTCCAACACTATGTTAAACAACAGTGATGAGAGTGAACATCCCTGTCGTGTTCCTGATCTCACGTGGAAAGCCCTCAAGTTTTCCCCCATTGAGGATATTAGCTGTGGGCTTTTCATATATAAGGAAACAGTCAACAAAACTAAAAGGCAATGGGTGGACTGGGAAAAGATATTTGCAAATGACGTATTGGATAAAGGTCTAGTATCCAGAATGTATAAAGAACTTACCAAACTCAACACCTGAAAAACAAGTAATCCTGTGAAGCAATGGGCAGAAGATATGAATAGACACTTTTCCAAGGAAGAGACCCAGATGGCCAAGACACATGAAAAGATGCTCAATATCACTCATAATCAGGGAAATACAAATCAAAGCCATACTGAGATACCACCTCACACTGGTCAGAGTAGCTAAAATGAACAAATCAGGAAATACAGATGCTGGCGAGGATGTGGAGAAATGGAAACTCTCTTGCACTGTTGGTGGGAATGCAAATTGGTGCAGCCACTCTGCAAAACACTGTGGAGGTTCCTCAAAAAAGTTAAAAATAGAACTACTCTATGACCCAGCAATAGTACTATTAGGAATTTACCCAAAAGGTACAGAGTGCTGATGCATAGGGGCACATGTATCCCAATGTTTATAGCAGTGCTTTCAACAGTAGCCAAATTATGGAAAGAGCCCAAATGTCCATCAACTGATGAATGGATAAAGAAAACGTGGTTAATTTATACAATGGAATAGTACTTGGCAATGAGAAAGAATGAAATCTGGCCATTTGCAGCAACATGGATGGAACTGGAGGATATTATGCTGAGTGAAATAAGTCAGTCAGGGAAAGATAGATATCCTTTTTTTTCCCCCTCATATGTGGATCTTGAGAAACTTAACAGAAGACCATGAGAGAAGGGAAATGGGAAAAAATATTTACAAACAGAGAGGGAGGCAGGCAAATCACAAGAGACTCTTAAATACAGAGAACAAACTCAGGGTGGATGAGGGGTGCAGGAGACGGGAAAATGGTGATGACCATTGAGGAGGGCACTTGTTGGGATGAGCACTGGGTGTTGTATGTAAGCCAATTTGACAATAAATTATGTTCATAAAAAATAAAAATTTAAATAAATAAAAAAATGTAAAAATAAAAGATAATATGAGACACATTAACATTTTGAAAAGTTTACTTGAATGAAAATAAATTCCAATGAGGCAGCATCCAATGTAGCAGACAGAAAGGAGCTCTGAGGAGCCATGCAAAATTAAAGAGTTTGATAGCATATAGGAGCAGGAAGAAGGAAGCTATATTAGGAAAAAGGTGAAACTAATTTAATGTTGTATGCCAGTTGTACTTCAACAACAAACAATAAAAAACAAAAACAAACAAACAGAAAAAAACCCACAGTCAGTTGGATTGTTGCCAGTTGTACTTCAACAACAAACAATAAAAAACAAAAACAAACAAACAGAAAAAAACCCACAGTCAGTTGGACTATTGCAAAGTCACTTTCCTTTAGGGGTTGGCAGGGCTCTGTCAGGCGTGGAGGCAATTCCTTATTGAAGATCCATTTTTACAAGTGCCAAAAAGTGTGATTAAGTCTCAGTTTGGTGTCATGGGGGCATGGCAGAAGCAACTGTATTTTGGTCTGTGGCTTTGTTCTGGTTTTTGTTGTTTTGGGTTTTGTTTTTTGGTTTTGTGTTTTTGCTCTTCCTTCTTCCCTCCCTCCTACTTCTTTCTTCAACAAATACCTACTGCAAGTTCCCAAGAGTATATAAAGCAGATGTGATTCCTGACGTTTTGTGCCGTATAGTCCATTGTAACATGGCGTGAAATATCCAACGATGGAAAGTAAAGGTTCTTACAGAACCCCAGAAGAGGGGCACATGGTGTAGCCTGAGTGGAGGGGCAATCTAAGACCATTTCCCCAAGGTGGTAACTTCTGAGCTAAAACTTGAAGCCCTGACAGAAGCATATCTGATTAGGGATGAGGGTGGGATTGGGTTCCTTCCAAGAAGGAGGGACTGGAGATAAAATAGAAATTTAGTGTGGATCATATGCTGAGAAATAAAGTAAGAAAAAGGAGCTCAGAGAGGTAGAAGGGAGCTCTAAGAGGAAGCCATATAATGGGCTCAGAATTTATTCTAAGGGCAGAGACACTGAGAGTCACTGAAGGGAGTGACATGGCTGAATGTGTCTTTGTGGGGGAATTATATGACTGCAGCAAACACGAGGGCCACTGATGATCATAATATTTTATGGATCTTATATATATATATATATATATATATATATATACACACACACACACACACACACACACATATATATATATATGTATATATATATATATATATGTATATATATATATACATATATATACATATATATATATAAATGAGTCCATAATAAGTAGGTAATATAAATTAATAAAGAAATAAGCCCATAAATAAGTCAAACACTGGAGAGTGAAATAGTTTCAAGGACACTATAAGAGTAAATCTTAACTCCCCCTCCCACATTAATCATCTCTGTGGCCACATCTCTATGGTGTAACAGAAGAAGGTGGATTGTGGCGAAATTCAAGCCTCTGCAGGTAGTAGTTGCACAATGTATACTTGGCATCATCGGCATTCACTTTACACAAATTCGGCATTTTGTAAATGTAGAAATTGGTGCTGGCTCCAGTCTCTTGCTTCATAGAGGTTTTGTCTTGTGGGAAAGAAAGAATTAATAAGAACTGGAGAGAGAGAAGTGTAAGTGAGACAGTCTGCACAGCCAAAATGGCTTTGAAGCCTACAGAGACAAAGAGGACCCTGTTAATGTCTAGATGGTGAATAATGTAAATCTTTAAAATGGCCAGAAAGGTTTGGGTGGATGTGAACTCTCAGAACAAAAGGAAATAACTGGGTCATTAACCCGGCTAGCAAGTGTCCACAACACCCATAAGTACTGAGAATGAGTGATCTATAATGCTATTCATTCAGAAGTAAGCATTTTATAAATGTTACAGTTCTTCCAAAGTTTACAATTAGGCTGGTCTCACTGGCTGGTTTTAGATGAGATTTAAGTTTAGCTAGAATCTGTGAGCAGGGCTATTAAGGAGTTTTAGAGTTCATACTGGATTGGAAAGGAACAAACATAGCTGTTACAGGATGAGACAGCATACGATGTAGTAATAGGGACGTAGAGGATTTCTAGAAAGAACTCATAGAAGGCCAGTTAAGAGCGTATGTCATGCTTACAGGTTCAGTGAGTATCTGTTTATTAGTCATTGACTCAGTCACTCAAGTCAAAAATACTGATTACCTGCTATACATGTCTGATACATAATTTTGGGCATGAGGATAAATAGTAATTCTGCTTTCATGGAAGTTTTAGCCTAGTGAGGTAGACAACTGGTAACAGAATAAGTAATAAAGAATATAATTGCACACAGTTTCTGGAAGAAGGTAAATAGAGGAATAGGATGAAGATGGAAAATGTAGGGAGGACAGATATGGCAGCCTTGAGAATACACTACTCAGATCTCCAAATGTGTGGCATTGCTGCTCAGATCCATCAGCCCATTTGCATTAAGGCCCCACTTTCCAGGGGCCTATTCCCAGTTAGTGATTCGAAGCCTTGGGAGATGTATGAATTCTCTAACATTCTGTTTTGGCCCAGAGATTCTGAGACTTCCCTTTCAGTTGCAACACTGCTTCTGATGCTTTTCCCCAACCTCCCTTTCTCCCCTCCCCTTCATTCAGAGTCAGAACTCCATTACTGTGATAGCTCTTCCAGCCTTCCCTGAGAGGATAATTCCCCATTTTCTCTCACAAGCATTCTCCCTGATAATTTTTTTTGCATGTTTAATTCTGTCTTGATATTTACTTCTTAGAGGGCTTAGTCTAACTCCACAGCCTTTAAGTTAAGGTGGAGAGCAAGATCTGTAAGAGAAATCATATCAAGAAAAATACTAAATGATGGGGTGCCTAGGTGGTTTAGTCTGTTGAGCATTCAACTCTTGACATCAGCTCTGGTCATGATCTCACAGTTTGTGAATTCGAGCCCCATGAGTTTGAGCTCCACATTGGGCTCTTGGGGACATTCTCTTTCTCTCTGTCTGTCTCCCCCTCCACCCCCCCAAAAAATAAATGATTTTTTAAAATACTAAATAATGACAAAGATGTTGGATAAAGACCTAAGTAGTAAATAGTCTAAGCATAGGGAAGAGCTAATGCAAATACCCTGAGAAAACATGCTCAAGAGATGGTAAGGAGGCCACTGTGGCTGGAGCATAGTAGGAGTCAGGGAAGATGATATCAGTAGTTCTAGTTACAGTTGTAGATGACAGCAGTAGTTCTAGGGGTTATATATGAACAGAAGGCTGCAGCATCTTCTGCTGTTTGAAAGCAAACTCCTCTGCCAGATGCCTGTTGGAATCAGGTATCGATTCTTATTTTATTTAGCTTTAGAATTCTAGAATTTCAGGAATGATAAATCTGAACCAAAGTAAAGAGAGACGACTGACAAATCATGAGAATAATTGCAGTTCAGTCTGTGGTCAGGCTTGAGGTTGGAGCTCCTGATGTCAGCTGCAGGGAGTCTCAGGGTATTTTCCATGCATTGGCTTTCCTCTGATTATCCTCATCCCTCTGTTCATTAATTACAAAGCAGAATCTCACCCCTGGGGTTGCACTTCTGGGGCTGTGACCTGAGTGTACCTGTTCGTCTCCCTTCATTGTAGCCTGTCATTTAACCACCCTTTGATTAATACCAGGAATCGGAAGCCGGCACAATTGCAAGATGAAGCTGTAATTTCAGGGCTCTGTGTACATCACAAGGTAGATAAGTAAGTAGAGGATCTTTTCCCTCTTTTACATGTTCTGGACCTTACCTAGTTGAACATCAAATGCAAGGATAGAAGATAAGTTGAGAAATGAAGTGTAATAGGGTGTGTGCCTATAAATCTATATTTGTATGTACCCAGGTCTTTATATTTTTTCAGCGGGCAGACCTCCTCCACTTACTACACTAAAGTTGGTTTCTTCTGTAAAACAAAGCAGTAACAATGGCAGATCTTCATAAGAAAGTTGTTGGAATATCTGGTACGGCTTAAACATGGGAGTACAACACAAATGCTTACCATCTTCCTTTCCCTAACTCCAAACAAAAATTTTCTTTCCTCATCCATTTTCTTACATATAGCTCCCTCTTAGGTGATTTTGTCTTTGCCATCCCTTTTCTTCCTATCAATCCTGGCATTATTTCCTAGTTTGATGACGAATTTGGATCAGAGTGAATTAAAATTTACCCAGGACAGGGGTTAAAAAAAATAGAAGGAAAAGGGGTAAGAAAGATAAGACCTAAGGAGGCTAGAGAAAAGAATATTCTCTTTGAGGTCCTCCAGTAAATAAATATTTTAAATTGTATAATCATCTATTATCACTATACTATATTTCCTTGAATGCAATTTTATGTTAAGATTATATCATGTAAATTCAAGTTTTAAGAGTTACAAATAAAATTATAAAACAGATGGAGTATTATTTTAGGGTTATAAGAATGAGAACCATTGCTATCTTTGAAGCTACTATATTTGATGGTAAATTTTAGACTTGGATCAGATAACAAGTTCATGCCCAAGCCCTTCCACTTAATCGTTTCAGAGATGTGGCCACCATGAGGAGTTACTGTGAGGAAACTTCACCACCAGTTTCATCATGAAAAGAAAATAATATAAATTTGCTTACTTCCCAGATTTGTAATGAATAACATAACTTAATATGTGAGCTCCTTTGAAATTTTGAATCATTGTGGGGGCATGAGCAATACATACAGACACATACATAAAACCCTGAAATACTCCTATTCTTGACACATTCCTTAAAGAGTTCAATGTTTTTTTTAAGTTTATTTATTTGTTTTGAGAAAGAAAGAGTGCAAAGAGGGAAGATGCAGAGAAAGAGGGAGAGAGAGAATCCTAAGCAGGCTCCATGTTCTTAATACAGAGCCCAATGTGGGACTCGGTCTCATGAACTGAGAATGACCTAAACTGAAATCAAGAGTGAGATGCTTAAATGACTGAAGTATTGGGTGCCCCTGTCTTGTGTTTTTCAGTGATAGTTTTACTTATTATTTTTTGTCTTTCTTATATATTTGAAACGATGTATATTGTTGATAATAAATGGTCAGCATTCACACACACACACACACACACACACACACACACACACACACAGAGCTGTAGCTACTACTCACATGTCCAAGGTCTATTATTTGGTGGTTAGGAGAGAAGAAAAAACAAATCAATTAATAAAGAGGCTGAAAGGGTGCCTGGGTGGCTTAGTCAGCACTGACTATGGAACCTGCTTAAGATTCTCTCTTACTTCTCTCTCTGTCTCTCTCCCACTTGCATGCTCATGCATGCTCACTCTCTCTGAAAGAAAGAAAGAAAGAGAAAGAAAGGAAGAGAAAGAAAGGAAGGAAGGAAGGAAGGAAGGAAGGAAGGAAGGAAGGAAGGAAGGAAAGAAAGAAAAGAAAAGAAAAGAAAAAGAAAACAGAAGAGAAAGAAAAAAAGAGCTGAAGTGATACATGGAAAGAAAACCATGGAAACCCTTTTCCCTGAGGAAAGAGAGAAGACGAGTGTCATCTTGGATCTGAGCCACCCTGAGCACAAAGCATTGAAGCTTTGGATACCAGGTGCTGTAGTTTGAATGTTTGTGCCCCGCCCCCTCAGAATTCGTATGCTGAGATGCTCATGTCTGATTAGATGATATAAGGAGACTTGAACTTTGGGAGGTGTTTAAGTCAGGAGAATGGAGCCCTCATGAAAGAGATTGATGCTTTTATAAGAAGGACTTCACAGAGCTCCTAGCCCCTTCTGCTGTGTGAGGACAGAGTGGACACCCTGAGGAGGCCACCGTGATTTTGGACATCTAGCCTCCAGAACTGTTAAAAACATTCTTGTTAATAAGCCACCCAGGGCTGTTGTTTTATTATAGCAGCCTGGCCAGAGTATGACACCAGGAATCAAAATTTGATACAGAACTTGGGAAGAAGGGATGGATCATTCCAATCTTGTCCTTCAATATCTGTGCTCCACTTGTTGCCATACAGACCCAACATTCTGTCAGCAACACAAGGGCTGGTAGGCGTGGGAGCATGTGGAACCGCTGCCCTGGCGAGACCATTGCCTGGTGGAAAATAGCAGCAGAAAGCAAGGCTTCTCCTCAGGCAGGTAGCGGTAGAAACAGCTCAAGAGTCTGAACAAGAAAGAAGAACTGTGGCAGGTCATACATAGGGGTGAGTGTGTCTCCTGGATACTCTGTGCATGTGTGAGGCACCTGCTTGAAGACTTGTATTGAGAGCAGGGTTCTAATATTAATACTACTTGGGTGATATTTATCACTCCCACAGAGTTCAGGAATACACTACAATATAATGTATAGGAGAAGTAGTGCATGTGAGAGACAGAAAGACACAGAAATAAAAGAGGGGAGAGAGAGAACTATGGAAATTTATAGAAGTAAGAAATTAAAAGGATGATGAACAATAACAAACATTCAGCATTTACTAAGTACCAGGCAGTGTCCTAAATATATGTATTACATATAATATAATATATAACATATATCCTTAATATATAATGTTTATTTATAATATTTTGTATTATGTTATTATATATGTGTATCTAGACATAATCATAAGTGCACCTCTAGACATACAAATATAATCATATATTTCTTACAGCATCTTGGAGGTAAGTAAATTAGTATGTATATGATATCCTGCCTCTAGAAAACCGAAGCAAGGAGAGGTCAAGTGGATTGCCCAAAGTCCTACTGCCGGTGCATAGGAGAGCTGAAGTCTGTCTCTTAGATTCACACTGGAAACCATTATATTCTGCTGCCTGGGTTTAAATATGAGGGTTGTTTTTTGTGTGTTGCTTTTAGCTGGATCTTAAAAGATGAGAAATGGGGTGATAGGGGGCTCATTAAGCAGAGGAGATATCCTGAGCTGGAATGTAGAGGTGGGCAACTCACTGTATTATCATAGAATGGGGTAAGGTAATGATAACTGGTTATTTATAGGCTATCCAGGACAAATGGTCTGAAAACTCAGGATCTTATGTCTCATCCTGTCATCTAAGGCTCAAGGGATTACGTCATAGGATAGTAGAAATTCCAATGATGAAAAGTTTCATCAGTCCCTACTTTAATTACAAATGATGAGTTGGAAGCCATAGGGAAATAGCAGAAATAGTCATCTGTGATAGCTGTTGCTCCAAAGTTGTAACTTCTCACAATCAAATTCCCCATGGCAGTTGTACTGGACAAAGGTGGAGTGTCCAGACAGGAAGGGTGCCTTCCAATATCTGAGATTTCTCAGGAGAGAGAAATCCTGGCTAACATCACCTCTCTTCTGCCTGCCGCTCTGAGGATTCCCTGTAATCATTTGTCCTTGATCAGAGCCTGGATCCTCTTCTTTCTCATCTCCTAAGCACAGGGCCCAGGACTCTGAGGCAACATGACAGCATGTGAGTTGCCACAGTTCCAAATGGCTCCTCTCTGTGGACTCCTTGTTCTCACACTTCCTGGGCTGGAAATGTTTCTCCTTTGCAAGGGCAGATGCCAAAGACCCAGTGTCCTGCCAACTTAGTTAACAAGCACTTATTGATCACTTACTGAGTACCGAATGCCAGATAAGTTGTATTGAAAGATGCAAGAGAAATAACAAACATGGTGCCTGTGGATGTATAGACACTAACGGAGTAGAAATCATTCTTGTAACAAGATGCAAATGCAAAATGATTTATTATATTTCATTATAATTCTGAACCATTTCTAAAGATGGGACCAAAGGAAATTGTAATAACTAATGGTTCCTAAATGCTGTTCTTAGGAGAATAAACATTCTGTCAGAGCCGCCAAAACCAGGAGCATAACATGACCTGTAGTAAAACCAGTATAGACTTGATCAGAGCAGACATGTGTATTGCTCAGCACTGTGAGGAGAGGTGATCCCTCTCACATTATCCAAGGCTCAGATATTAAGTTTAATGATTCCTAATCCATGTCTTTTATGAGAAAAACCCATACTTTTATTTTACAATTTCAAGATGAGAAAGATTTTCGGGAAAAGTCTAAGATGTTTAGTGAGGTGTTTGTATAGGATGTAAATGTGTGGAACAATGCAGTATATAAAATGATCAAGGCAACACTGATCACAGGTAGCTTCTTGGAAAAAGCATGTTTTGAGTTACTTCTGGTAAGTGGGAAAGGGTGTACAATAACCCAAAGGTGAAAGGAAATTCCAGGAAACATTCCAGAAAATCTTGGATTCCCTACCGGCCAATTTGGCTATGGGGCATGGTTAGCAGATTTAAATATGTAGGCAATAAAAATTACTTATAAAAGATGTGTAATTACAGGTGAAGGAAGACCTTGAAATTTGGATGCTATTTCCCAATTAATCATATTTGCAAAACTGGATAGTTATTTAGAAATTAACACTGATTTCAAACTAATTTAGAATGACAAAATGAGACTTGTTTAATTAATAGGTTTGAAATTGTTCTGATCTCTTCTGAGAGGACAGAATAGGGAGAGAGTTAAAGAACAAGGGTGTATTAAAATCATCACAAATAGTTGATATACTCTAGATCAAAACAGAGAAATTAAAAGAAGGAAGCAGTGAGGCAAAATGATGAGGGATAGAGATGGGGGATGGAGACAGAAAGAGTAGTTTTTAAAAAATGTAACAGAATAAGAGGACAAGGGCAAAAGAGGGTGAAATGAGGCAGTGGTAATGACATGTTTAGAAATAAATTTTGAAAAATACCCTTGTTCAGCTTGTTGTGAGCTTCTCAACTATAGAAGTCCTATGTGGTGTTTTAGAGATGTTGTTACAAAGTAGCACTGAAGCTACTTTGTGTCAGCTTTGTATTAGAGGCACGTCTCTGCCATACACAGTGTTTCTCCTTTCAGATTCTTCATTCAGAAACTCTATTCCTCCTGTTGCAAGGCTGTGAGGGGCTGAGAGGTCAGTCACAGGTGCAACCGGAGGAAGCTCCAGCCAGAGGGAGCTGAAGCCAAGGAAACAGACTCTCTAACACTCTAAATGGTTGGCCATCTTCATGGTTGACCACCTTCACTCACCATTCACTCTGTTGGCTTGAGTGGGAAAGGAATGGGAACCAGGACAAACACCAAGAAGTTCAGGCATTAGGGACACAGGTACCCTAAGACATTAACATGAAAGCTAGGATACAGGAAAATTTAATTTTGTCACCTTTCCAGTCCTAGGTTCATGTTGTTCTTTGTTTTTCTATAACTCAGATGAAATAAATGCCTGCTGCAGAATGCTCATTACCAAGACAAGGAGCCTGAACTCTACATTCTACAGTGTATCAGGGAATTAATGTCAAGACTTAGGTGTCATCCTTGACCCCCCTCCTCCCACATCCAATCAATCCTAGGTCCATCCTACTTTGAAAATATTTGAATTGCTATCATTATCTCCATCTTTAATATCTATACTGTTACCCACAAAAGCATTACCACTTGCCTGGATTGACACAATTGCTTCCTAAGTGTTTTTTGTTTGTTTTGTTTTGTTTGTTTGTTTGTTTGTTTTTAAATCTCTGCTATCAATTTCCATTCCCCAAACCCTCATCTATAATCTATGATCTTTCTACAGCCAGGAAAATCTTCCAAAATAGAAATCTGATCACATCATCCCTTTGCTTTGCTAACCATCCAGTGGCTCTCCGTTGTCTTCATATATAAACTCCAGGTCCCTTATAATGGGTCTGTATAACCTGGCCCCTACTCATTTCTCTGAAAGATTTTAAACTAATAGCTTACCCTCCCTCTTGCAGTCTGCACTCAAGCATATTCAACTTCTCCCATTTCCTTGAATATACAAGGTCTGATTTCCCTTTTAGGCTTTTTGCACCTCCTGTTCCCCCCTCTGTGAACACACTCCTCCTTCTCCCTGTGCCCTTGCCCTACTCCTGTTTATGCCCATCATTTCTTTCCGAAAGTGCCCCTTGCACTAGGACTGGGGTAAGTGTTCCTGTAATGTTTTCACATTTTTCCCAGTCACTTCTTCCTTCTCTATTTGTTTTGCATCTGTCTTTTCCACATGCTCATCTCCTTCACAGAGTTCCAAAGTAACAGACTATGTTTGGCCTATTCGTCATCATGTGTCAGAATTTAGCACAGCGTCTAGCACAAAGTAAGAAATTAACACTTATACATGGATATAATACAATTCAACCAGGCATTTCACAAATCCTCTAATATCTTGGAGATAAGCAAGGATTGTGTGTCTCGATTAATAGCTAGTTGAGCTGATATCCCTTAAGAACTCTCCAGAAAAAAAATTACACACACACACACACACACACACACACACACACACCATGCCAAAGACCATTGCAGGTGGTTGTAACTTTAAACATGTTTGAACGTGGACTTTCAAGGTCTTACAGAGTTTCTGAGCTGTGGTTTGCGGCACACTGAAAATATGATGTTTTCTGCTGGGGAGGCATGGAGTACCCATAGAACAATATAGAAACAAGTTTCAGCTATTGATTTATCTCATTACCACATGAGTCGACTGGAATAAACAGAAGAAAGAGGGGCTTTGACTTTGGAGTCGCTCAGACCCTAGTTGAAACCCTGTTTTGGATGCATATCTCTTAAAAAATCCTCAGAGAAGTTATTGAAACATGTTCAGCCTCAGCTTCCTCCTGGGTGAACTGGAAAGAAAACACTCCCCAAAGAGCTATGGAAAATAGGTCTCCACCTACAACAGCAGTTGGCACACAGAATTTTTAAAGTAAATAAACGTTCTACATGTGGCTGGTGTGAAGTGGTGAGACAGAGCTTAGTTTTTATTTGACACGTTTTTATCAAGTTTGCATATTGTGATAGGCCCTCATCTAGAGTGGAGTACAAAAATACCTATGAAACTCTACCCTAGGAAGCACAGGCCAAAAAGAATGACAGCCATGGTGACCTGATAGCATGGAGAACCATGTGCCGCAGATGCCATCATGTAGAAAGTGCCCTGAAAACACTGGTAAGTGCAGTCATGGCAGGTGCTGTCAGGGACACGAGGCCAGGAAGCCAGCAATGCCCCCGCTGCCTGTACAGCAGATGGGTGTAGACATTCTGGAGAACATTCCAGTTATACCTGGTACAATTAAGTGTTGGCCTAGTCTTGCTCCTCAAGTCTTTGCTGGGTGTCTCTTCAAAAGGGACTTTCATATGCACATCACAGATACCTTCGTTACAGAGGTGAGGGGAAAGGGTTGTTAAGAGTCCCTCCTTGGAGCACAAGCGCAGGTGAAATGTTGCAGCCACACATCATGGGAGAGCAGAGGTCATGAGTCACAGCATCCTAGACGTTCAATAGCCACAAAAGAAACAGAGCAAGAAATACAACAGGTTTTCACTTACATACATGAAAATATTTATTAATCATGATGTGACAACATGCGTACAAGAACTCACATAAACAAATGGGTACTAGCTAAATATATTAGACTAATTGCCTATGACGTGGGAAAGGAATGGGGTTACAAGGGAATAAAGTAAATAAGGAAGAACAAGTCCTTATAAGGACATTTCATAAAAATTTTTCATGAACTGGGGAGTATGCATTAGCCAACTGTGTCTACTGTGGTGGGGGAGTGATAAAGAACTTCTTAGGGTGAAGAGGAAAATGCCACAGAACAGCATTTACTCTTTTAACAAATACTTATTTTTGTGTCTAGCATTACTTGCTAAGAAAAGACAAAGAACAGAAGAATCCAAATCTCTGAACCTAGAGGTGATTAGATTTTTTTAGTGGGCAACTAGACTATAAGGTATACAAATTAATACACACTGACACATCATGTGGCAGGAATACTATGTGTTGAAAGCTGCTGAGTTTTGGCCACCTCAGGCAAGGATATATCGCTCTCCAGGGAGCAACCAAAAAACAAGATTTACATCTGGAGGCTAGGGGAGTGCATTTCCTGGTCCACGATTCGGAGACCGTCAGACTGGGCCAGACGAGGAAAGCCAAAATGAACAAAAGATCAACCGCATTCGGGCTTATGCAGCGTTAATTTTCCCCTGCCCAGTATTGCAGACAAAAGTCTGGGCACTCCTTTTGATGCTGTGTTCGGAGTTTCAGTTTCAGTTTCCCCTTTTTCTAATAATCATTTGACTCTGTTACCTGGCAACCAACCTGGGTCAGTTTCCCACCCCAAATCCTATACAGGTGTGAATTATTTTCTTAATAAACGGGGGCTTGATCAGAAACGCTTGACTTGCCTCACTCTCTGCGTCTCCCTCCTGCCCTATTTCTCTCTCCCTCCCTCAGGAACAGACACGCAACGATTTACCACCCCACCAACCAGGGCGGAACCGGACAACTATGAAGAAAATGAAACGAAGGTAAGAAGTTAAGTGAATTTGGGGAACCTGGGTGGCAGTCAGTTAAGTGTCCAACTCTTGATTTTGGTTCAGGTCATGATCTCAGGGTTTGTGACTTTGAGCTCCACATTGGGCTCTGTCTGACAGCATGGAGCCTGCTTGGGATTCAGTCTCCTTGTATCTCTGCACCTCCCTGCTTGCTCTCTATATGTTTCTCAAAAGAAATAAAAATAAACTTAAAAAGAATAAGTAAATGTAAGGAAGAGCAAGAGATACTCAAAATAAGGCCAAGGAAAGTCTGGAAAGGTGGCATTTGAGGAAAGATGTAAATAAAGTCAGGAAGAGACCCTCTGAGAATCCAGGTTGTGGAATAGAGGGGTGCTGGTACCAATTTCAACATGGGGAAGATTGTTCTCTATACCCGCAAGTGATGCTCCAACACCAGCTGGGGTCCCACGGTTCAACACAATTCTGACACTACTACCTACCAGGAGATAGTGTCAGACCTCACAGGTTAAGAGGTCAGTCCTACCAGAGTGCCCCTCTCTTCTTCCCTCCCACTTTAGACACCAGTTGCAAAGCCAGTTATCACCTGTGCTTCTTACTCACTGTCTGTAAATCAGAGGTTCCCATGACCCCTCTGTGGGTTCAGTTAATTTGCTAGAGTGGCTCACAGAGCTCAGAGGGACGTTTTACTTACTAGACCACTAGTTTATTATAAAGGGATATAACCCAGGAATAGCTAAATGGAAGAGATGCATAGGGCGAGGGAGAGGGAAAGGGCAGGGAAGCTCTCCATGCCCTCTTCAGAGGGACCGTCCTTCCGGTTTCCCCCATGCTCGCCAGTGTGGAAGCTTCCCAAACCTAGTCCTTCCAATTTTTTGTTTGTTAGTTTGTTTTGTTTTGGTTTTTAATGGAGGCTTCATAACATAGGTGCAACCAATTAAATCATTGGCCTTTGGCAATTGCTTCAACCTCCAGCCCCTCTCTCTTCCCCAGGAGTTTGAGAGATTGGACTGAATGTTGGCTCCACTGGCAACCAGCCCCCCCACACTTAGATGCTTTCCAAAAGTTGCCTCATTAAGATAAGAAAATACCTTGCTCCCCCTCATCATTTAGGATATTTCAGGGTTTTAGGAGCTCTGTGTCAAAGTAGGAGACAAGGACCAAATATATATATTTTTATTATAAATCACAGTATCACAGGGAATACCGGACTGCTAAGACAATGATGGGTGAACAATGAGTGAGGTCATAGTCTTGAAACAAGAAAGAAGTCCAAAATGGCTAAAGTGAAGGAATGAGAAGAACCATGTGGAAGGGGAGGTCAAAGAGAAGGCGTGAGCCAGACCATGTAGGATGTCAGAGGTCAAGGTTAGATATTCTTAATAGGATGAGAAGCCAGTCACAGAGTTTGAGCTGGACAGTACACAAGTTGACTTCCTTTTACAAAAGTTCATTTGGACTGCTATTGGGGACCCTTTGGTCGGGAGGCAGAGGAGGCAGGGTCAAGAGTAGAAGCAGCAGAAATTGAGGCTCCTTGGTGGATCAGTCAGTTAAGCATCCGACTTCAGCTCAAGTTATGATCTCACAGTTTGTGAGTTCGAGCCACATGTCAGGCTCTGTGCTGACAAGCTCAGAGCCTGAAGCCTGCTTCAGATTCTGTGTCTCCCTCTCTCTTCTTCCCCACTCATATTCTGTTTCTCTCTTAAAAAATAAACTCTAAAAAAGAAAAAAAAGGTAGAAGCAGAAATATCAGACAGGAGACTATTACACTCATCCAGGCAGGAGATGATGGTAGTTTGGTCTGGGTATGATCAGGGCTTCAATGGAATGTTAATTTTTTTCCTGAGTACAAGCTCTGGAAAGGACATTTTAGGATAGGGGACATAATTTGAACTGCCTCAGAGATAAGAACTTCCAAGTAATTTAGGGCATATGGAGAATGAGGGAGGGATGAAAATACAGATGTAAGAAAGACTGAGACCAGATTAGGAAGGGCTGACTTGAAAAACTACAGTTTGGATGCTTTCCTGTAGAAATGGCACCACCAGGGGAACAGACGGATGCAAACATCAGCTTTTATAAGATAATTATAGGAGCCTTGAAAGTGATGATTTAGAAGCAGCAGAAGGCAAGAGGTGAGCAAAACTTAGACTAAAATCATAGCAGTTCACGATGATAAGAAAAGGCATGTTCATGTAATTAAGTATCGAAGGTACTTAAATGTTCAGTATAATGGATATGATAATTATACCCACCACACTGGTTTCTTGTAAAGTTAAATGAGTTAGTGCCTAAAAGGTGCTTCAAATAGGATATGACACGTGGTAATCCCTCAACAAATATTACTTATTATTTATATAAGTATTAATGATATTTCTATGTACTAGTACTCTGTCTTATGTGTTTGGCCTGTAGGAACTACACAGAGAATATATAATGTTGGTCATTTGGTTGGGACAGAAAGTATTGAAGGAGTTAGTGTCTCAAATAACTGTAACTCACAGCAAACCTAAATGCTGTATTAGTGGTACATGTATGCTTTGGAGAGGTCTGGAGAGCAGAAAGTAACTTAGAATAAGTCACGTGGAACATTTGTTTGGTTGGGAAGAGGAGGAGGATTTGAGGAAGAACTGGATGAGCATGAACGGTCGAGCAAAGTAAGAGTAAGATGTGGCATGGTATGAAGTTGAAAACGTGGGCTTTGAAATCCCATGGCTATGATCAAATCCTGGCCGTGCTATGTCCAAGCATTTGACAACTTCCTTTAAACCTCAGTGCCCTCATCTTGCAAATTGTATTGATTATCTTATATGTCTCATGACAAATCTATGTGTTTCACCCATGATTTTAAAAAATGAGATAATGCAGGTGAAATGCTTAGCTTGTCTTCTTAAGAGAATGGCCAGTATTGCTGTTATATTTTATTCATTATTAGGATTCAGCCAACTCCTATACATAGCATTGACAGGTTCTGCCCACCGATTTCTGTCTTCCTTTGAAGATGAGTCTCTCTCTCACCCTGTGAGAAGGGCAGACTCTGGCTTGACATTGAATTTTGTTGCCTTAGTTTCTCCTGCCATTGCCTCAATATCAAAGAAATATCCTTTAAGATTTAATGTTCTTAAGCATAGCTGCCCCTCTTACCTTAAGAACGTGGCATTTTGATGTGACTTGCAAACTTTCAGAAGGGAAGATGCTCTGTAGTAGCTTTAGTATAATATACAACCCTTGTGTGACCATGAACGGGTGTCAATATCCCAGACTGCTGATGAGTCAGAACATCCTCCTCATGTACTGGGCTGTTCAGAAATTCGACTGTGCTGATGTTTATGAGTGACATATGGTGAAGTGGAGATTTGCTTTTTAGGCAACAAAATCAGTTTCCCTGGTTTTCTTTCCCTGCCCTTCTGTCTTTTCACAGGGGTCACTTTAGTCTCCAGGACACAACTAAGTATTGAACTAAGACTTGAACTAAGTATTTTAAAGATCCTTCCAACCCTCTGTGACTATAGTTGTTAACATCTCATTAATAGTCTCATGTGGATGTTTCTTTGGGCAGAGAAATGCTCTAACTCTGTCTTAATGTGAAAAGACAGAAGGGCAGGGACCCCTGGAGTGAAGAGTTTACTACCTTCTGAGACTTCCCATCTCAACTTTGAGCAGCTATATCTGCTCAAATATTACTTTATTTTTATACCAATCTTAAAATGTGTCTCCTTGTAGCCTATACCTATCTGGTGAGACCCAGAGTTTTAGACTTCTTTGATTTGAGCACCTCAAATGTTTTAAAACACTGAACACATTGTCCTGAGTCAGCCCTATCTTATGTTTCTTGGTTGGCTTCTCTTACTCAACCATCCAGTCATTTTCCTCTGAAATTGTCACTTACTGTGCTTTTGGGCACTTACTGTGCTTTTGGACTCAGATGACACTCATTCACTTCTTTTAATTACCCAGAGAAGATAAGGAAGTAAAGATGGGCAAGTAACCTGTGTAAGCTCACAAAGCTAGTGACAGTGTATATGGGATCCAATCCAGGTCTACCTGATGCAGAGTTTAGTTTGCTGACAAATGTACTACGTTGACTTTCCTATTTTTTTGAAACTCCTTATGCAAAATTCAAAGCAGAATTACCACAATGGTAATAATACTCACCTTAACATTACGACTAATAATAATCACTCAGATTTACAGAGAGCTAACTGCTTCTTTACTCTATCAACTCTTTTCATCTTCACAGCAACACTGAGGTTCTCATTTTACAGGTAAAGAAACCAAGGCGCAGAAAGTTCTAGTAACTTCCTCAAAGTTTTGTAGCTGATAAATGGCAGACCTATGATTTAATGCCTGAAAGTCCACCTTGTGAGACCCTGTGCTCTCAAGCATTATGCTATAACATATACTCCCAAGTCTTGTGTTTTCCCTGGGAATGCTCTCTGAGGCAACACACATCTGTGTCAGCAGTGTTAACTTGGGCCTACTGAACTAGGTGATATTCCTGTGTGTGTGTGTGTGTGTGTGTGTGTGTGTGTGTGCACGTACACTTTATTTCATATGAAAATTCTTCATGCTCTTAAGCCCCATCTTCCCCACAGTGTAATCGTTCAGTGGGATTTTTTGCAGGCCTACCATTTATCCCTATCAGAGGCCAGATTTAGGGATTCAGTCCATTGACTCGGCCTGATGAGACTTGTTTTGTTCCCTCATTGATCATTCCATACCCACTTTCCAAACTTTGTGCCAATTACCAATCTGATAAGTACATCTTCTAGCCTTCATCTAAGTCATTAGCAAAATCTTTTTGCACAAGGTTGAACTTATACATTCAGAGGGGAAGGATCCTTAAACTTCCAGGAGGATCTTTATTCTTTAAGCATTTGACAGATGTATGAAGGAACACTCTGCAGCAGGCATCATAGTCGTAATGGTAAATGCAATTTATAGCAAAAAATAAACTCTTATTTCCTCATGGCATTTCTAGCCTACAAATCGGAGACATTTATTAATCAGATAATAATTCAGATTAATGATACGTATCCTGAAAAGGCTATGCAGGATCAGTGGTCAAAAATTGTTCCTCTGAAGAGGTGGTTGCACAGACATTGCCACAGTGACCTGGGCTAACTAAATACAAAGAGGGAGGAAAGGGGACCAGCTGTTGTAACAAACTCTCTGGTAAGAGGTGACTATAAAGTGGTTAAACCACTGTCTTAATAGGATGTGAAACTGTTGAAGACAGAGCATTTGCATTAGGATACATCTAAACAGTTGTCCAAATTTGGTGCTTTGTGTGATGTAGGGATATGCCATAAAGTAATAGTGACCTGTGTTTAAAAATTTACTGGAACTAAACTACATGAAAAATCCTGAGTGAATCGAAGGTGAAATTGTTTCTTAACTTTAGAATTTTCAGATCCTTTTTTATATTTAAATATCTTGTGAAATTCTATGAGGAAATACATGAAAAAATACGTTAAGACTCTACTTATCTTAGTCTCATGAACATATATTGGTTGCTTAGTCTTTTGGTACCCAGAAGCATAGAAATGGTAATTTTATTTTGTGATTCTCAGGAGGAGAAATGTATATTCCAAAGGTGAACACTAGGTTGAGGCAGAACCACTAAAACCTGAATTAGTCATATTTTATTTTTATAAGAAAGCCACTTGATGCTCTGCAAGTACCATTTTCTAAACCTCATTAATAAATAAAAAATAAAGAGCCTGCATATGAATAAATGATGAAAGTACCTCCCTTGGTGATTTTTTTAAGTTCCTGAAAATAGTTCCAATCTTCAGCTACAAACTTAATGCAGTTAGAGGAGCTCCTGAGAATGCCATTATGTTGCATGTTTGTTGGTAGAAGTGGAGAGACAGGGAACTCCATCACTTGTAATATAAGATATCTTTGAATATGTAGATCACTTATTCAATGCAGATTATTTACAGTGTTTTTCAAGATGCTTTGGATAGTGTAATGTCAAAAAAGGGCAAAATTTATAGATAGTAAGTGCAGAAGATTCAGATGGCATACTGGAGTAGAGCTGATTACTTTAATATGCTAATATATCACCACTGTTCCTAGGGCAGACTTCTATTATTACTCATATATCACATTAAAGTGTTTACATGTCTTTCTCAATACCAACCTAAGAGGGTTTTCTGTTTTTTGTTTTTTGGATTTTTTTTAAGGTCAGGGCCATGTCTTTAGCTTTATTTTCTAATGCTTCTCATACCTCCTGATATAAAGGTTTAAGAATTGTTTAATTTTTCATTATAATGAATTTCATGTTCCAAGAATTGTATCTCTAAGACCCAGTAGAATTTCAATTGTGAAAGTTTAACAAAATCACTCTGGATGGTGGTATAAGCCCAGCTGGTAGGTTGAAATCAGTGTTTGTGTGCAAGTACTTATACCTTGGAGACTGGTAAGTACAATTGACCCTTGGACAACAGTCCATCTACACATGGGTGTTTTTGCAGAACAGTAATGTAAACATATTTTCTCTTCCTTATAGTTTTCTTAATAATACTTTTTCTAGCTTACTTTATTATAAGAATAAAGTATATAATATGTATAATGTACACAGTATGTGTTAATTGACTGTTTATGTTACTAGTAAGGCTTCTAGTCCACAGTAGGCTATGAGCAGTTAAGCTTTGGGGGAGTCAAAATTTATGGGTAGATTTTTGAATGAGTCAGTACATGTGTCCTCATTTTGCATGGGTCGGTGTCCTTAACCCTTGTGTTGTTCAAGGCTCAACTGTACTGCAAATGATACCCCCTCCCCCAGTTGGTAGTTGGTTGTTGACCACTTACCGGCCCAACACTTTCTATGCCTGATACATCTGCTCCACAACTCCATTTCCTTTTCTCTTGTCTTTGATGCAAGCACCTGGAAGATCTTGTGGATTTAGACTTGCCTCTTTAACCTTGGCTAATTCTGTGCCTGACTTGGAAAAAATTTTCCCTGACTCTTTACACACTCACATGGATACGTGTGTGTGTCTATCTGTCTGTTTGTCCATCTGTCTGTCTGTCTCTCTCTCTCTCAAACTCAGTGGCACAAGGCTAATTCAGATGTTGGCTTTCACTGAAAGAAATCTATTTTGATTGGAGTCTAGTAATTACAGACCATAGCATGGTACATAGAGAAAAACATGGATTTTGCTATTGGAGTTGGAATCTTCCCTTCACCTCCTTAATCAGCGTCTTTGAAGGAATTACTTGACCTCACTAATGCTCTGTCCTGTAATCTGTAAAGGAGACAATAAAGCCAATAATACCAGTTTACTAGAAGGCTTATGAGACCATGCATCTAAAATAATCTAACAGAGAGCCTGGTAAAGAATAGGTAGACAATAAATATAGCTATCCTATTATGCCATGTTTTTCTTTGAGGATTAGAAGTGGATCTTTAATCTGTCAGCAGCACATCTGTGTTTAAATATGAATTGGAGACAAAGGACCTGGAATAGATGCCAGGCTTTGCCACTTAAGGATTGTATGATCTGGGCAGAACTCTGAATCTCAGCCTTCCCACTTGTGAAAGACGATAATGATGTCTCACTTGCCTCCCTCACAGTGCAGTTGAGAGAATCAAATGATGTAATAAATCTGAAAGAAAACTGAAAACAAATATGAGAACATGTACCAAGAGGCGGCTTAAAAATTCATGTATTGTGTTGCCTGGGTGGCTCAATCAGTTGAGCACCCGACTCTTGATGTTGGCTCAGGGTGCATGGGTTCAGCCCTGCATCAAGGATCCACGCTACACTGTCTTGGGATTCTTCCCTCTCCCTGTCTGTCTCTTCCGTGCTCATGCTCTCTCTTTCAAAATAAATAAATAAATAAACTTAATGCATGTATCATTAATAAACAATTCTACCTTTTAGGAATTTAACTGGAAAAACTTCTTAGAAAAAAAAGATACATTTAAAATAAGCATAAAACAGATAATTGTAGTGGTGTTATTAATAAGAAAATTGAAAATAACATAAATGCTAAATGAGAGATAATTATTAAATAGATTAAAATACATTCATATAGTGGAATGGTCTGTAGACATTAAAGTCATTTTATAATAAACCTGAAAGAATATATACCACATTGTTTTAAGGAAGCTATCACTGGGTGGTAGGCTTCTCAGTGACTTTTCTTTCTGCTTCTTTGTATTTTCTAATTACTATGATTCATATATACCATTGGTATAATAATAATACTACTACTGTGTTTTAGAACAACATTATCATTGTGTTGGATGCACAACACTTTAAGTAGAAAAATTATAATAAGATAGGTTATAAAACAGTGCACAAAGTATGAGGAACATAGTGGCAATACCAGTGTGTGAACAGAGTGGGTCATGACGAAATGTTTTTATATTTTGTGCATTTTGGTCTTTTGGCATTTCTATATTGAGTATATATTACTTTTATAATAAGGATAGAAGCACTAACATAAAATACATTAGTGAAACATGGGGTTTCAATATTTAGATTTGGTCATTGTTGCCATTCAATCATCAATATTTACCATGCAAATGAAGATACTTTTCTGATCACTTCCAGAATGGCTGCCACTACTCTAAAATGATCGTTTCTTCATCTTCAGAGTCTCATGGCTGTAAGACTGGAAAAACACCTTGAAAATTATTTGATACATGTTAGTGTGTCCTGTCTTTTTATATTAATTGAGGGGAGAGGGGTAACTCAGTAAGAAATTAAACTTTTCAAGTTGATTTAGCTCAGTCTTCCCAATTTTAGAAAAACCTGTTATTATTATACATGAAGGCAGCATTGAAGAAAATATGGCCATGATGGTGGGGATAAGTGTGGGGAAGGGTTAACTGACATGTGAGTCTTCTGTGGCTACTGAATGGAAACATTCCATACATGCTTGCCCAATGGGATAGCTGTAGTAGACTGCCCTACTCATATTTTCCTGCTGGATAGTCCTCAATACTGAGAAACTGGACCCAGAATCTTAGTTTCTACTGAGCGATCATACCTCCCTGGCCAGAGCTTATTGATCAAGGTGTCCTGGGATGACTTGTATGCAACTAAAATTCTTAAGACCCAGGTTCTGTGTATCTCAGAAATGTAGTCCTAGCATTGGCAGTGTTCTAACAGATGATCCAGGAGCTACAGTTGCTGTAGAATATGTCCTGACTACTCATTCCTAAGGCTTGATTTTTCAACCCATCTCTCATTTTATGAACTATCCCATTTCCTTTCTAATAAATTAGTCCCCTTTTTATTCTATTGATTAGGCAATCCGTTTCTTTTCTTAAAATCAAAAGAACGTTAACTAGTAAAGTGTATGTCTATCCAAAAACAAACAAACAAAAAAATTGTCAGGTAGATTCCTGGCATGAGATTCCTCAACTGTGTCATTGATAATGGGCATGAATGTACTTGTCCCAAATCTGCTTTTAGGAAACAGTACAGCTGAATAGAATAGACTTACACTGAATATGAAGGTGAATTAGCCAAAGTTTCCTGAGAAGGAATTGCTGTTATGGGGGCTATGTTGTAAAAGAGGAATCAATATGCATTAAGCTTGAATCATGAATTGAAATGTGCTTGGATGACAACAGTCAAATTTGGTGGCTAGTGAGAGACATAGATAGACTAGGGCCTGAAGTTTTGTGACTCTAGCCAAGCAAGTAGAGAAAATTATGTTCTGGGGAAAAAAACACACACATACATACACATACACACACACCTATGTATACACATATATACATTATATATATATACACACACACATATATATGCAGTACATATATATATATATACCTACATCTTATATATATATTATATATACACACTTATACACACACACACACACACACACACACACCTTAAATAATGCAGAGCTAAAACTGTGTTTTTTAAAGTGTAAAAGAAATTAGTTAACAATATTATAATGTTTCCATGTCCCACGCAGATGTTATTTCTACACTTAATCTAATGTCTACACTAGCGATCTCCATCCATGATTTTCAAGTAGGCCATGACATCTTCAATTATCTTAAGATACACCAAAAATTTATCAAAGATTCTTGAAACAGAATTAAATGTCATGCCTGCTAATTATAAAAATAAATGCAGGTATGAGATAGTTTATGTCATAGAATTAAACTGATGGCTTCTAAATGCTGCTTGTTCCTGGAGGTTTGAAACTGCTGATTTGGGAACTGCAGAATAAGGTGAATATATCAAAAGATGCAGGCAGAAAAAGCCATGCTTGTGATGAGGAGAGATTGAGAGCTGGTGACAAAAGCTGTTGAGTTGAGAACACCTTGCCACTTATTATAGTTACGATAGCTTGCCTTGCCTTGGGCTCTTTGTTTTAATGTAGATGTTTAAGAGTGAGTGGGTGATTGAGGGAAATGGAGAGAGGTTATGTGTCTTCACAGGGCAAGATGGCATTTGAATGACTACCAAACCCATCCCCTGTGATGTTAATATATGCACTCATTGTTCCACCCTCTTTTCTAGTAACGGTAAACAACATTTGTCACTTGCAATAGACCACTTTTCACTTCCAAACTGATGGTGAACCCACATTTGTATTTCAAATACCAAAGCTCAGGCTATGGAAGCAAGAGGCCCAGAAAAGATGTATGTGGTGGGTGGAAGGGAGAGCAGGACAAGGTTCGAATGTGCAATTTGGCAGATCCTTCATAAGTCTGGCCTCCATGACAGGAGATGGCCTAATGCCTCATTAATTCCTGCAGAGATGACGATGATGTATCACCCCCTTTCAATCTGAAACTAAGTAATGCATTAAAAAAAAAACTAATTTGCACATGTTTATTGTGTTCATTAAGCTATTAGTCTTTCAACAAGAGATTTAATAGCAAATTAACATTTCTTTTAAATAAAAAAAATATATCATCCCCCAAAAGTCCCCAGTTAATCCAATTATCTTATGTTTTGAACAAATGAGCTATAGGAGAAAACACTTGGTACTAGATTGGGGCTGGGACAGACCATGTTGGGTTCCCATTTATTATACAAGTGGTCACCCTGGGGCATTTTTTCCCTGGAAAACAAATATTTCTAGAGAACAAAGGCCTGGACATAGATGTGAGAAGGTCAAAGACAAAAAAGATTTCAAAAGAGCTATTTTTGTGAATCGATAAACTAAAATAAAATGGCTTGCCATAACCATAAGTTTGTAAGACCATGGAAATTGACTTTGGTCAACATTCAGATGTCAATATTTACGTAACATTCATTTAGCTCCTGTTATGTGTTTGGTACTTGGCTAGATGATGTAAGAGTCTTAATATAAAGGGGGAAAATTACATGTATTCTTTTGCTCAGTGAGGTTTTGTTGAATATTTACTATGTGATGTGAGCTGTATTGAGCAAGATGAATAAGTCATGGGCTCTTTTCTTGAGGAAGTTATGGGTGAATTTGGAAGATAGGCATGTAAGCAAAAAATTCATATCCAATTTATTAAGTCTTAAAAATACAAGAGTAAAAAAAGTGCTTTGAGAGCAAAGAAGGAAATTCTGACTCAAAGGGAGACTCAGAGAAAGCTCTATGGGCAGAGTGCAGTTCAGGCTAGAACATTAAGATTGGAACACATTAGATATGCAGAAATGAGTGTTGGAAAATGTGATCCACACTGAGTGACTGCATATAAAAAAGTGTACAAAGGAAAACATGTAATGCATAATCAGTAAAATATACTTTCGTTTGGCTTTGTTATGCCCAGATTTTAATATCGCCCCCCAAAAAACCAGAGACAGCCAGGGAGACCAAATCCTGCATGCAAAAGCAAAGGGCTTTATTACAGGCTTATGTAAGCACAGGCTCACAGACTCCACCAACACACTGGATCCACATGGAGGGAGCCCTGAGCATGGGAGGGTAGGGGCTTTTATGAGTTTGGGAAGGGGGAGTTACAGGAAATGGTGACACAGGTATATTGACAGCAGGTTTAACCATTGATACTTTTGGTGGTAGCCAATAACAACACCTAGAGTATTGACCAATCACAGAGTGGGCCCAGGACCCTCACGTAGGGCCTGACTAGGACCCTCACATAGGGCGTGACTAGTCTTAACCTCCATCTTTAGGCCTGCCCTTAGAAATTTTAAAGTTGTTAGCTGGCCTTTCCTGCTTGGGTGGTACAAGGGTGGTCCCTCTTGCCTTGGGCAATGTGTGTTCTTCTATTGTCTCATGGAGTCAGTTTCAGACCTGGGTCCTTACAACTTATGTCTTAGTTTGGGCTGCTATACCATAGCATATACCATAGAACAGAATACTAGAGACTTGGTGGCTTAAACAGCAAATATTTTCTCAACAGCTCCAGAGTTTGGGAAGTCCAAGATCAAGGTACTGGCAGATTCAGTGTCTGGTGAGAGTCATCTTCCATAGTTTGCAGATAGTTGTCTTCCAGCTGTACCCTCACGTGGAAAGAGAACAAGAAGTCTCTTTTATAAGAGCACTCTTCCATTCATGAAGGCTCCAACCTTATAATGTATTTATGCCCCTAGAGCCTCACCTCCTGATATTATTATGTTGGAAGATGGATTTCAACATGAATTTTGGGGTACCTTAACAGTCTACTGACATTACCCATATTCTTTCCTCCCTGGACGTCAAAGCATTTTATTATATGAGTTGGAGTTCAGTTGTTCTCTATAGAAGCAGAGAAGACATGGAGAGCATATTCACCACTTAGTGTCCACAAATAAATGTATGTGGTATTTTGGAAATGGGCTCTACCAAGCAATAGAACTAATGTTTCTGTTGAGAGGAAAACCTTTTTTCACTTTCAGTAGTCAACTATCTCAGGGTAAAACAAATTCTAATGTATTTTATTAAATAAATATGGCATTTTATAGCAGTCTAAATATATATAGCTCAAGGGCATTGCCTCATATTTTTCTGTCCCCACCCTCATCAAATCTCTTGTTTGTATCATCCATGGCACATTATGTGCTTTCATTTATATATATATTTAAATTAAAAAAAATTTTAATTACTCATTTTTGAGACAGAGAGACAGAACACAAGTAGAGGAAGGACAGAGAGAGAGGGAGACACAGAATCTGAAAAAGACTCCAGGCTCTGAGCTCTCAGCACAGAGACTGATGGGGGACTTGAACCCATGAAATGCAAGATCATGACCTGAGCAGAAGGTGGATGCTTAACTGACTGAGCCACCCAGGTGTCCCTTATGTGTTTTCTTTAATAGACTATTTTATTATGTGTATTCTCTCCCTTAAGTATATTTCTTCAAATGAATCTGGTAAAATTTTAATTTAACTTTATATATATTTATTTGTTTATATTTATATGGCAAGTTATATTTAAAATTAAAATCTAGAGTCAAAGTTGCTATATTGGTCAATCTGTTAATAGCATTGTGCATTATCCTTTCATTGCTGAATACATACTGCTTTGGTTTGAAGAAGATCCTTAAATTATTTCTGAGAAAGACTTTATGCTGATTGACAACTGCACAATACTAGCTATTACTATTATTCCACGTCTGACAGATTTCTCCCTCCGTGACATACTTTACAAGTTCCTGGGGTGAACTTTGATTTGTCACCTTGGGAACCAAGAAAGAAGAAATAAATCTTGAAAAAGCTCAAAATCCATCTTTTTGGAAAAAGAGTAAAGAATCAAATGAGTAAATAACATCAACATCAATATTCGACGTCTACGTGCACACCCGAACTTTGAAAAACATCTGTCTTCCTGCCACTAATGGTTTTGTTCCAGATGTAATCCAAATATGTTTGCAAATGGGGAGCAGAGGGGTTAGCACAATTTACTTTGTAAGCAGTCAGTGGTTATAATAGCTATTTTTGTATCTTTTTAAAAATATACACATTCCAAAAGTGATATGGCACCCTGCACTGATGTATTTGAAACGACAGTAAAATAAATCTAAAATTGCCTTTGGCTTTGCTCTGCTGTTCGTCTTCTTAAAAAGAGATGATATGGTGTAATGGCAACAGTGTGGATTTTGGAGTCAGACATCGGTTTGAAGCTGAGCTGATCAACAGCTTCTTGTGGAGTGATATGAACAAACACCCATGTATGCCTCTGATTTCCTGTATAACCTTGAAAAAAGCCATTGTTGTTGGTAAAAAAAAAAAAAAGTAAGAATATTTCAGTATTATGTATTGTATCTTAGGCATTCTACTTAGTGATTTACATGGAATAACTCTTTTGTCGCCCTCATAGCTGCCCCATAAACCAGGTGCCATTAATATTCCAATTTTAGAAGTGAGAAGACTGAGGGGTGCCTGGGTGGCTCAGTCGGTTGAGCCTCCGACCTCGGCTCAGGTCAGATCTCATGTTCGTGGGTTCGAGCCCCGCATCAGGCTCTGTGCTAACAGCTAGCTCAGAGCCTGGAGCCTGCCTCCGGTTCTGTGTCTCCTTCTCTCTCTCTGCCCCTCCCAGTCTCACGCTCTGTCTCTCTCTGTATAAAAAATAAATAAAACATTAAAAAAATTAAAAAAAAAAGAAGTGAGAAGACTGAGACATGGAAAAGCAAAGTGATTTTCCCAAAGACCTAGAGTTAAAGAGTGGAAAAACCAGGTTTTCCCATATAAATTCAGAACCACAATTCAAAGCAGCACCATTCTGCTGTCTTCTTGATGACTGTGTCCGAGACATTGCAGAATGCCCCAGCTCTGAAACAGCATCAATATCAGTAACAGTAATAACATAAACCCAGTCCTGAAAACTTAATGGTTTCAATCTGATGAATCTGTCCTCTAACCCTATGGGGTAGATCCTCCTGTAGAAAAAGAAGGGACACACAAGAAATTAAGCCCTAGGTCATTTGGTTAGTAATGAGTAGGACAAGAATTTAAACCCAGGCATTATGACTCCTGATGCTACATTTTTTCACCTGTTAAGGTCCATCTTAAATGCTTGTGGAATGAATAAATTTTCCCTTTCTTAGTCCTAATTCTTCATTGCAGAACAGTTGTCATTGAGTAATAGTTCCCAATTTAATGATATATACAGATCACAATATTATGAAGGTAGACATTGTTATTATTCTGATTTTATGAGGATACTAAGTATGGAAAATTTTTGGCAGCTTTACCAAATTTACTTATTTAGGAAAAGGTAGAGACTGAAATTTGGCCTTCAGAGGCCAAATGCTCTCTACTTCTCACCTTCTCTGTGTTGCCTCATCTGAAATGTGAATGGTCTTGCTGAAAGGTTCTTATTTATTGAAAGTTTTGTCATTGTGGATGCATGCTCTTCTTTAGACCACTTATTCTTTCATTTATTACAACTTGGAAATAAATATATCCAATTTAGTGTTAGGCAGTGGTAGAAGGTAAAGAGGTGAGTCTCTGGGATGTTCAAAAGATTCCTAAAAGCCATTTGTAGCCTGCAACATGGAAAATACAGCAAGAGAGACTTGGCATATTGAAATTCAAATGTATCTTTCTGGCAGCAAACTATCACTGAATCCTGGGAAGCCTGAGTCTGGGTGAGCTGACGAGTAATGAAGCCCTGCGTCTCCTGTCATTGACTCTGGCATTTCAAGCACCACATTCATAACGGAAGATGCAAACTGCTGGGTCCCTCTCTACTTCACTAAATTGAAATGGTTCCGCAGGGGAATATGGCAACAGGGATGAAAGAAGAATAACATTCCTTTTTCCACTGTACAAAGAGAAGGTGCTGACAATGTTTATTCAAAAGAGTAACATCTGGAAACAGTGCTGGGACATGGTGACATTATGCCTAGCCATGCTTCAGTAAAGACATCTAGCTTTAGAGAGTGAAGAAACAGTGTGTTTTGTTTTTCTTTGTTTTCATTTTATTTTGACTGCACGCAATGAGGTTATTTGGGACTAGGGAGAGTTCTCCCATCCCACCTCATGACCCCTTTGTAGCAGCTTGGACTTTGGTTTCCATTAACAGAAACCCAGATGTAGATTAGCTTAGGTTAAAAGGATTTAATGGATCCCATGATAGAAAATCCAGGGTATTAGGTTTAGACAATGCTAGATACAGTATCACGAATAAGGAAATGAGGAAATTATTTCCCACCCATTTTTGCTGTCTCCGCTTCCTCTATTTTGGATTTCTTAGCAGAGTTTTTGCTCCCCTATGGTTTCAGTATCATCTGGGGCTGCTGCCTTCTTAATTCCTGTCTAGCAAAGAGAGGGGTAGGTTTCTTTTCCTAATAGCTTAAGAAAAATTCCCAGAAAAAGTCTCAAATCCCTTTATGTCTGACGTGGCTTGCACCATGTGTCTATGATGCAGTCTTGCTTCAGGAATATAGCATTTGATTTCCATAAGCTGACCTTAGAGGTACAGATGGCCTCAACTTCAATGGAACAAATAGACTCATTGTGGGGGAAAGATGTTTGTTTCCAATCTAGGGTTTTTTTTGTTGTTGTTGTTTTTTTGTTTTTTGTTATTTACAAAAAGAAAGTGAATGGATGCTGGGTAATAAACCAAACTATGACCAATGAACCTACCCTTCTAATAGACCTCAAAGAAATAAAGACCAATTAATTTAAAACCAATCACAGAACTAAAAGAATATTTACATCTCATCTAACCAGGAGATTGTAAATTTATGGCCCAAGGAAAGAATTTATCCCAAAGATGTGTTTCCTGAGACTTGCAAAAGTTGTTTTGTATTGTAATTACTTTTTATTGAAGTGTAATTGACATACAGTATCCTGTCAGTTTCAGGTGAACATCATAGTAATTCAATATTTTTTATAGATTACAAAATGATCCCCATGATAAGTATAGTTACCATCTGTCACCGCACAAAGTTATTACAATTTTATTGACTATATTCCCGATGCTGTATATTACATCCCATGAATTATTTATTTTATAACTGGAAGTTATAATTCACTTTACCTATTTTTCTCATCATCCACCCCTCCTCTACCCCTAGGAATCAACAGTTTGTTCACTCTATCTATGAGTCTGTTTCTGTTCTGTTTGCTCATTTGATTTTTTAGACTCCACACATATGTGAAGTCATATAGAATTTGTTTTTCTCTGTCTGACATATTTCATTCATCACAATATCCTCTAGATCCATCCATGTTACTGCGATTGGCAAGATCTCATTCTTTTTTATGGCCTAGTAATATTCCTGTGTGTGTGTGTGTGTGTGTGTGTGTGTGTGTGTGTGTAGCACATTTTATATATTCATCTGTTGGTAACACTTGGGTTGCTCCCATATCTTGGCTATTATAAATAATACTGCAATGAGCAAAGAGGTGCATTTATCTCTTCAAATTCGTGTTTTCATTTCCTTCAGATAAATACTTTGTATTGTAATTTGGGTTGATTTAATATCCAAAAGGTAAAAAAAAGAAAAATTCAGAAAAAATTCAGATCTTCACAATTATTTCTGAGAAATTGGAAGATGAACCACCCCTGAGCAAATATTCTGGTTTGGCAGTTAATTAGCCAGAACTCTGTACTTTCTCCTTTAACCAAAGTCGCATGCTCCAGTTCACCATATCCTCAACTATTCTATATCATTTCCTAAACACTGAAGCCCAATCTAATCAGAATTCACTATATTTGTCCTGTTTGGTGAGGAATATGTTTCTCTATCAAAAAGGGTTAGGGCAGAATAAGTGGTTCATGTGCATTAAGAACTTGGAAACAGATATATGCTTTGGGGAAATAAAGTGATCCTGAAAGTTTAGTAAGTGAACACTCAGTGCACATAACTTATTTAGCTTTAGAAAAGCAGGCGTTTCGAGTCTCAGATCAATTTCATTCACCATCATTTTACAGATGGTGAAACCAAGACTGTGGATGATAGAATCCTGGTAACCTGCCAGGATAAGCAGAGGAGCTGAGACAGTGGGTCCCTAGCCTCTGCCTCCCACTCTCATCTGTGATACATGCTCACATTTAGGCACACACCGTCACACACATGGAGAAAACTGGAAAATAGGGAGGAAACCTTTTTATTTATTTAAACTGTGAAATAATGTAAATATTTACAGAAGAAAAAATCCCTCACTATAATCCTACCACACTAAAACCAAGAGATTGCTTTTCTATTTTTCTTGCTAGCTTCAAGTTTACACTCATTATTTTACATTACAGTTATGGTGTAAATGCAACACTATGTTCTGTTTTGCTAAAGTGTATCATAAGCATTTTTTGTTATTATATAGCATTCATCATTATTAAATATATAGATAATATCCTAAGAACAAATGTGCTGTAATTTTTGTAACCATTTGGGTTTTTTTTTCCCTGCACATTTCCTAAACTTTTCTTGCTCATTTATACTGTCTTCCATTCCAGTCTCTCTTCCAATCAAATGCACAATACTTCATGGAAACATCTCTTTCCCTAAACACTTAGAGAAACAGGGAGTAGGCACACTTAGGGAAGTTTCGTGCTAGGAGTGGAAGATCTTAACCTAGGTTTCAGAAATTCATAAATTAAGAAGGAAAAGCCAAAAGGAACATTTCAAATTGGCAGCAGAAAGAGAAGTATAAAGAAGTAATGTTTCTTATTAGAAATAGTTCCATAGCATGTAGAGAAATTCAAACATATTAAACCAGTTCCTAAGATTCTTATAAATGGAAATACAGAGGAAACTGGAAAGCAAGCATGTCTTGATCTAGGGCTCAAATGATTTGTCCAGTATGCTCATTTTCACACTTGTTCTTTCTCTATGTTTTGGCTCTTCTATATTTTTAAATGGGTTCCATCCATGGAGCCCTGGAGAAAGTGACTGCCAGCCTGATTTGCATTCTTCTGGTACCATGACAACCAAGGAAAGAGATGGTATTTCCAGGCAGAAAAGTTCCAGGGAACCAAGACTATGTTTGGTTCATGTAAGCATTCCCAAAATAATTATGGTAGTTAGAAACATAGAACATTCATTCGTTCATTTATTCACTTGTTTTCATTAGACTGGTGTCATGTGATCACTCTTGTGACCTGTGAGCATGTAATCCATGAAAGGGAAAAGAGAGAGAAGCCTGTTGGCATCTGAAAATACTGACTACTACAAATAGCTCACAACTAAATGAGTTAGTATTTGAGGGGGTAGGTGAAGGCAGAGGATTAGAAATGAGTAGACCATTCAACAGATGTTTGAGTCCTTAATGTGTTCTAAACTCCACTGTATGAATGGATGTAATACAAAAATGAACTAAGTGTCATCCTAACCCAGAAGGAATTATTTGCTTTGGGAGGTAACAAGAGTGGAAAGCAGGTGCTACAAATTTGGATCCTAAAGGGAATGATGTCATCTCTAAGTGCTATGAGAGGCAATGATGGAGGAACTCAGCTTGCGCTGGAAAGTTTTATGGGTAAGATGAGCTTAGAAGTATAAATAAGTGAATATCTAATGGCACTGATGGCATAGTGTTTGATAAAGATGGAGGGTGGTGTGTGACTCTAAAGCTGGAATAGTAAGAAAAAGCAGAAAATAAGTTTCAAACATTGAGTAGATCCCATCTCAATAGAGCCTTAAATGTGAAACCTAGGACACTGAACTTGATTCTTTTTCATTATGAGATGCATTAAAAAGATTTGATCCAAGGGGCACCTAGGTGGCCCAGTTGGTTAAGATTTCTTCTCAGATCATGACCTCACAGTTTTGTGGGTTTGAGCCCCATATCGGACTCTGTGCTGATAGTGCAGAGCTACTTGGGATTCTCTCTCCCTCTCCCTCTCTCCCTACTCCACCCCTGGTCATGCTGTGTCTGTCTCTCTCAAAATAAACTTAAAAAAATTGTTTTTAATGTGTGATCCAGTGCCTTTGAATTGAAAAGAAAAAGTATGATGTTAAAAAGTTAGAATATATCAAGGTAAGGAAACTTACAACAGTATGTTATAAATAACCACAAAAATATGGAAAAATATCTAGGCATCCTATTAAGAAAGGGGGGCCAGGGGAGGAGGAAAGAAAGAAAGTAAAAGATGTATTTATTCTAAGATTCATAAGGCCAGGTTTAGCCAAGGTTATGGTCAAACAGATATCCTCATGGTTTTTATTTCAGTGTAATTACCTAGAGGAAAAAAAAGCAATAATGATTAATATTAAATGTGCATGTATTCAAATCAAGAATTTTAATTCTAATAAATGTATTAATAAAATTCTTGGTAGGTCAATGGATAAGTATATTCCAGACAACATTTTCTGAAATAAGAAAAAAATTAAAAGCAGGTAACATATTTCAAATTGCATTACTAATTTAATAAATGACTTAAAAATCATTCAATGGAATGTTACATCACATTGGAAAATAATGTGGCTATACATGTATTTTATATAATGATTAATATGATATACTGAATTCTAAAACTCAGAATTAAAGTTTGAAAAGATACATGTCAAACTATAAGCAAGTACTGTCTTAAGGGCTTGAAGAGTGAGAGAATGAAATAATTTTTATTTTACTTTATGCATGGTGGGGAATTTTTAAAATTTTATAGCAAGAATTCATATCATTTATAATCAATAAAACATGCACATATAAGTGTAGCCAAAAGAGAGGAAATTATTAAAGAATAAATAAACAAGACAGAAACCAGTAACATGATTGACTAGAAAAAGCAGGAAAAGAAGTAGGAAAAAACCTGGCTGTCAAAGTCCAGCTGATATTGAAGCAATTATCTAATGAAACTGAAAAGTAGAAACACCAATTTAGACAATTGAGGTACAAACTTCACTTGAAAAAATATGTCTGGCTGATCTGTTTGGCAGATATCAATCTGCATATCAAATTATTCTCTGGAGGAAATAAAATAGAAATGTTGGACTATGCAATAAGGTTAGGCTGACTGTTAAGAATGCTGGAGATATCAAAATCTGAGTTTGCAAAACATTAATTAAGCCATTTGGATTCATATTACAGAAGGCACTTGCTGTTTAGAAAAAGAGTCACCCTGGGGTTCTTTTAAATAGTGAGTGTTTCTAATGCAGTTAAGAAGTGACTAAATTTACAGAACTTTCACTAACCTGAGCTTGTCATGACCATGGATGCTGCATGAAGAGGGACTCATCTTTAGTTTCCCCAACCACACTTAATGTGAGCTTCCATAGGCTGTGGCCCCATGGACCTGGTCAGAGTGTCAGTGCTGACAGTTGAGTCCATCAGTGCAAATAAAATGGAAGGGTTGACATTTATATGGTGAGTTTAATCAACACACACCGACACTCTGAATAAATCAACCTTTAAAACTCATAAAATCTTGTTTTGTGTAACATTTTATATACTTGGGAAAAACATTTTTGTAGTGTACTGACTTTTAGAATTAAAAGGGCCTCTAACACTCCTATAGTTTAACCTCTTTGTTTTATATCTTTAAGAAATAACCTGAAGGAGTTAGAAAACTCGTCCCAGACCACCTTTTCCACTTGTGGAAAATGGAGAATAAGACATCCCTATGTCCAATTCCAAAATCTTTTCGTACTAAACAATGTATTACTTTATTTGTTTTTTAGGGCTACAACTTTACTTTGACATAGATAAAGCAGAGAGTGTTTTATATTTGCCACTAGTAACTACTAGTTACTGTAGTTAAAGGGCTTATTAAATCTTTCCCTGACCAGAGAGATACACATACATACACATTCATGCATACACCCCAAGACAAACAAAACTGCATTTTAAAACTTGTTCTCACTTTGTGATCTGGGTTTGTTTTTTCTCCTGTCTAGCCTGTTATCTTCTTTATAGACTCCGCCCACTTCCATACCTTCAACAATTATCTATTTGTTATGTAGATAATATCCAACTGTTCATCTTTATTTCTAGGATCTCTCCTTAAGCTTTAGTTATGTGTTTCTAATAGTCTTAATACTTCTTTCCAGTTCTGGAGAAATCTTGAAGCCAATAGAGAAAGAAAAATAGAGAACAACAGAGAGTTCTAAGGTATCTGATAATCTGAACTTAATCAAAACAAATAAGATCTCCCCTTCCTGTTCTGTAATTTGGTAATTAAATTGCTAAATTTTTATCTTTATTTATTTTTTTAATGTTTATTTTTGAGAAAGAGCCTGAGAGGAGCAGAGAGAGAGCGAGAGAGAGAATCCCAAGCAGGCTCCACACTGTCAGCACAGAGCCCGACGCAGGGCTCGAACCCACAAACTGTGAGATCATAACCTGGGCCAATATCAAGAGTCGGTCGCTTAACCCACTGAACCACCCAAGTGCCCCACTGTTTGTATCTTTAATTCAAGTTGGGTTTCTGCTACTTAAACGGCTGACTGTGGTGGAGTATTATCTGAAACAAACATAAAACTGGGGTGCTTGGATGACTCAGTCAGGTAAATGTCTGACTTTGGCTCAGGTCATGATCTCATGGTTGAGCTTTGCTTTGGGCTCTGTGCTGACAGCTCAGAACCTGAAGCCTGCTTCTGGTTCTGTCTCCCTCTCTCTCTGCCCCTCTCCTGCTCATGCTCTGTCTCTCTCTCTCTGTCTCTCTGTCTCAAAAATAAAATAAACAAAAAAATAAAAAATAAATAAACATAAAACCATGTATCTATGTATCTGATTCCAACTAGAAATACTGATAGATAATAGTTATATATTATGCCAAGGAGATCATGATATCTCTCATTCCATAGGCTTCTCTGGAGTGTAACTTTGCAATAACTCCATCAAGAGGTGGGGCTTATGTCTTCACTACTTGAACATGGGTGATTGTTTTCATGAGTAGAATTTGATGGAAATGATGCTGTGCCAGTTCAAAGCAAAGCCTTTAAATTTTTATTCAGCTTCTTCTTCCTGCCACTTGGAAGTCAGTCCACCAGGTAAAAAGTGTGACTACCCTGAGATCACCTTGCTTTGAGTAGCCCAAGTCAGTGGAATTCTCTTATGTTAGTGTACTCAGATGCCAGGTAAAGGGAAGGAAGAAGAGAGGAAGGGAGAAAGGGAGAAAGAGAGAGAGAGAGAGACAGACAGAATGCCACATAGCACCAAGGTGCCAGACGTGTGCCAGACATGTGTGTTAAGAAGCCATCATCTTGAGTGTGTACTTTGTAGCTTCTGCTGTCCCAGTTGGGACCACATGGATCCAGAGACAAGCCTCCCAAACAAGCTCTTCCAAATTTTTGACCCACAGAATCATGATGAAAAACCACATGACTATCTTGTACTCCAGAAGGTTAGAAAGTAGTTTGTTGCATAGAAATAGATAGCCAGGGAAAATAATGTGGGCAAAATCTCATAAATAGGGAATTTCAGAAAATGTTCAGAATATAAGGGAGAGGCCCTTTCATTTTAGTAAAGAAGATAAAAAAACACCTATAGGGATAAATAATGTTATAGGAATAAATATTGGATGGGGTTGAATTGAGAGTGGTCATGAAAAACAAGGTCGCATTGCCTTTACTGTCCATCTAACCTAGATCCTCTGAAGATCTTGGTTGTGGAAGTGATGAGCATGATCTCAGCTATGAGAATTAAAAAGAGTCCAGAGTCTAGAGCCAGACACCTCCTCTCTAATCCTGTTCTGCCATATAGAAACCACTGACCTCTGGAAAATGGCCTTCTCTCTCTGTATTTCAGTGTAATACCTATAAAATAAGTATAACAATATTACCTGTATCATGAGGTATCAATACTTCTATCTCAGTGTAATCACCTATAAAATGAGTGTAACAGTACTACCTATATCATGTGGTATCATGATGGTTAAATTAGTTAATATTTACATAGTGCTGAGGGCAGTGACCAGCATATAGATGCATTATCTATGTGTTAGTTAAATTAAAAAAATATATTGTGCAGATACCTCTGGATGTAAAGTAGGATTCATTCACTTATTTCTATTTTGTTTGTTTTGTTTTTTGGTAGTATATTAAATAAAGGTGATAGCCTCTGTTCTACTTTTTTTCTCTATGAATTTAAATATCCTAAGTACTTCTTATAAGTGGAATCAAATAGGATCTGTTCTCTTGTGTCTGTCTTACTTCACTTAGCATAATGTTTCAGGGCTCACCCATGTTGTAGCATGTATCAGAATTCCATTCCTTTAAAATTCTGACTACTATTCCACTATACATATCTACCACCTTTTGTTTATCCCTTCACCTATCAATAGACACCTATATTGTTTCCACCTTTTGGCAATTATGAATAATTATTTTGTGCATGTTGTACAAATGTCTGTTAGAGTCCCTGCTTTCAATTATTTTTGGTGTATACCCAAAGTGGAATCATTGGATCATAAGTTAATTCTATGTTTAATTTTTTTGAGGAACTACCTCACTCACAGTAGCTGCATAGTACCGAACAAGCGTTCCAATTTCTTCTCACCAACACCCTCAGCAATACTTACTTTCTTTTTTTTTTTTTTTTTGGATAATAGTTATTCTAATGGGTGTAAAGTAAGCTTCAGTTGAGGCTTCTTATAATAGGTGATGACTAAGTTGAGATTTTAAGAGTAAGTAAACCTTACCTAGAAAGCAAGTAGGTAGGGCATTGGGAGTGTTCCTGCCAGAGTGCACAGCCCATGGAAGGCTGTGAGACAGCAGAGGAGGCACTGTATAATCAACTCATTAAAATTTTTCCTAGGGCCAGAGAAGGTAGTGTGGAAAGTGATGAAAATAGGGATGGAGACATACATCGAGACAGATTATGAAGGGCCATGTTTTTATAGGTTGAGTTTTATCTACCTCCTCTAAAATATCCATATATCTATATCTATAACTATATTTTTGTTGAAGTCGTAATCTCTAGTACCTCAGAATGTGACTTTATATAGAAAGAGGATTATTGCAGATGCAATTAGTTAAGAAGTCATGCTGGAGTAGGGTGGGTTCCTAAACCAATATATCTTATCTTTATAAGAAGACAGTTATGTGAATACAGACACAACAAGAATACCACCTGATGATGGGGGGCTGGAGTGATGCATCTACAAACCAAAGATCACCGAAGATTGCTGAGGAGTCACCAGAAGCTAGGAAGCGGGCAGAGGAGTATTCTTTTACAGGTTTCAGAGGATAGCATGGCTGCTCTGCCAATATCTTCAATGTCTGGTGTTCAAACTGAGAAAATTAATTTGTGTTGTTCAAAACACTCAGTTTGGAGTACCTTACTATGGTAGCCCTAGGAAAAGAATGGGAGTTATCCTGGGAGAGATGCTCAGGCAGTGGAAAGAATTAGAAGAGAAAAAAGTGGTGAGGCTCAATGGGAGCCTTACATGGGAGAAATAAGAGGGTGTACTACAAAGCTGTAGTCATCAGGGCAATTTGGTCCTGGCACAAAAACATACACACGGATCAATGGAACAGAATAGAAAACCCAGAAATGGGCCCACAACTATATGGTCAACGAATCTTTGACAAAGCAGGAAAGAATATCTAGTGGAAAAAAGTGTCTTCAATAAATGGCATTGGGAAAACTGGACAGCAACATGCAGAAAAATGAAACTGGACCACTTTCTTACACAAAATAATTTCAAAATAGATGAAGGATCTAAGTGTGAGATAGGAAACCATTAAAATCCTAGAGAACACAGGCAGCAATCTCTTTGACTTGGGCAATAACAGGCGATACCAACTTCTTACAAGACATGTTGCCAGAGGCAAAGGAAACAAAAAGCAAAAATGAACTACTGGGACTTCATCAAGATAAAAAGCTTCTGTGCCACAAAGGAAACAATCAACAAAACTAAAAGGGAGCCTATTGAGTGGGAAAAGATATTTATAAATGACATATTGGATAAAGGATTAGAATCCAAAATCTATATAGAATTTACTAAACTCAACACTAAAAAAAAAAATAATCCAGTTAAGAAATGGGCAGAAAATATGAATAGACACTTTTTCCAAAGAAGACATCCAGATGGCTAACAGACACATGAAAAGATGCGCAATATCACTTATCATCAGGGAAATACAAATCAGAACTGCAATGGGATATCACCTCATACCTGTCAGAATGGCTAAAATTATCAACTCAGGAAACAACAGATGTTGGTAAGGCTGCAGAGACAAAGGGAATCTCTTGCACTGTTGGTGGGAGCAAACTGGTACAGCCACTCTGGAGAGCAGCATGGAGGTTCCTCACAAAGTTAAAAATACAGCTTCCCTACAATTCAGCAGTAGCACTAGTAGGTATTTACCCAGGGATACAAAAATATAGATTTGAAGGGGCACATGCACCCCAATGTTTCTAGTAGCATTATTAACAGTCGCCAGTAGTGTTATCAATAATAGCCAAAACATGGAAAAAACCCAAGGGTCCATCAACTGATGTATGGGTAAAAAAGGTACACATAAAATTCTACACATGAGTAAAACTATATGTATCTGTCTTTCTCTGACTGAATTATTTCACTTAGCATAATGCATTCTAGCTTCATCTATGTGGTTGCAAATGACAAGATATCATTATTTTTGATAGCTGAGTAATATTCCATTGTGTGTGTGTGTGTGTGTGTGTGTGTGTGTGTGTGTGTGTGTGTGTAGGTGTACTCTGCTATCAAAAAGAATGATATCTTGCCATTTGCAATGACATGGATGAAGTTAGAATGCATTATGCTAAGTGAAATAATTCAGAGAAAGATACCATATAATTTCACTCATATGTAGAAATTAGGAAACAAAACAATGAACATATGGGGGGAGAGAGAGAAGCAAACCATAAGACACTCTTAACTATAGAGAAGAAACTGAGGCCTTGATAGAGGGAGGTGGGTGGGGGATGGGCTAGATGAGTGATGGGGAGTATAAGTGTGCATTCATGATAAGCACTGGGTACTGTATGTAAGTGATGAATCACTGGATTTTACTCCCAAAACCAGTATTACACTATATGTTAACTAACTAGAATTTAAATAAAAACTTGGAAAAGAAAGAGGATAGATTCAGATAGATGAGCAGAATAGAGTGAGATATTCATTCAGTCAGACAAATACCAGCACCCAGGATAATAGTGAAAACCAAAAAAAAAAAAACAAAAACAAAACAAAACAAAACAAAAACCCAACATAGTGATAGAATAATAAGTACTTTGCAGGCACAGAGATAAATGGTTAATGGTGAATTATTTCATAAAACACCTATAATATAGCTTTAAAACTTTTTTAATGTTTTAATTTATCTTTGGAGGAGAGAAAGAGTGTGTGTGTGGGGGGGTGGGAGGAGCAGAGAGAGGGTGAGACACAGAATCTAAAAGGAGTTCCAGGCTCTGAGCTGTCAGCGCACATCCTGATGCAGGGCTTGAAGTCACGAACTGCAAGTTCATGACCTGAGCTGAAGTCGAATGTACAGCCGACTGAGCCATCCAGGTCCTCGGCTACCATTTTTAATGTTGTATTATCATAAGGCAAGTGGGCCTTGGAGAGAGAATTGTCCAAAGACAAATAGAGAATAAATGTTCACAACATGATTGTAATCAAAGCCTTTTTTTTTCTTTCCACAGCCTGTGGTCTGAGCCACTTGGCTATACTTATCTCAGTCAAAAGGAAGAGTATGAGGGTGAGAAAGTGGACCAAGGAAGACATTTATATGGAGAAATTTAAAAAAAAAATGTGTAAAGCTTAGATGATCAGGTGAAGGAGAAACAGACGGTGTCATTCACACAAACAAGAATGTCGAGGTTTGGAGCAGGTGCAGGTCAATGAAGAAGGAAACCAAATTCTTTTTTATCAGGGACAGAAAATTGCATCATGTCCCCAGCCTAAATGAGCTTGGTCATTTCCTCCCAGTGCTGCCTCCATCCTGTCTCAGCCACTGCATGAATGACATGCAGCTGCACTCCCTCCCCTGTGTTCCAGGAAAGCATCTGGAAATAAACAGCACTTAGCCCTGCTGCCGAGACAAAGGCATTGTTTCTTTAATAACATGTCTCTTTGGAAACCGTCTCTAGACCTACTTCAGAAGCCAGGCTGTGCTGACCCTGACATGATGTAGCTTGTTCAGTTCTGCTGGGAAAAGGATTATGTGGGGGCTGTGGTGGGCATAGCTCTTTCTTCTAAAGAGAAAGGAAATGGGATTTGGAGGTGTCTTTGGTGAGAGTCCCTTAGACTACAACAGGCAGGTGCTCATTCAAGACTGCAAATAGTGGGGCCAGTTTATTTAACGGCAAATATTTGTATGTGTGTATCTATAAGCATGCTGCTGGAAATCCAACAGAAATGAACGACCACCCAATCAGTGTAATAATGCGAGAATTGACAATTGTCAATTTGTAATCTGAATTGACACCTGCTGATATTTACATCCCACAAGTCGCAGTGGTGGGGAGGAGGTACCATTTATTGAGCACTGAGTGTATGTTTGGCATCCTCTCATCCTACTTACTGTATATGCATCAGTTAGCTGCTACAAAAAAGAAAATAAATTTGTGATATAACCCACCTCAAAACTTCAAAGGTATACAAAATAAATACTGATTTTTTTTTATAACTCTAGAGTCAGTTGGTCAAATTTTCTCTTCTAAACCAGACTTGGTAGGGCTCACTATAATTAGCAGTGTATTGGCTAGGCAATCCTACAGATCTTAGGAGGATGTTCGCATGTCTGGAGCCTTGGCTGGGATAAACAGAATGATTAAACTCTGTTCCACTTGTCTTGTGCTCCAGCAGACTTTGCCAAATACATTCTCATGGGGATGATTGAGAGGTAAGAAAGGAAGCTAAACACTTGATCACATGTTAGAGTCTTTGTGTCACATTTGTTACTTCTTTATTAATGAAAGAAAGCCACAGGATGAAGTCAGAAGTCAGAGTGGGAGGAGACAGCAAAGGGTATGGAATTTAATAGGATCCATCAATGTAGTCAGTCTACCACAGCCTATTTTTCCATTTAATTCCCATAAAACATCTATGACCATTTTAGAAATGAAGAAGTTTAGGATTCTTTAATGTCGTATCTTATTTAAAATTGCAAAGCTATGAAGTTAGGAAGCTAGGACTCAAAGTCAAGATACTCTTGTCAATTTTTTTGTGTTGGTTTGTCTGTTTCCATTAATTACATTATGGGGACTGGACTCCAACAGAATAAGGGAAGAGACTCATCAAAGTAAGTAATTCCCTGGCAGCCCAATTCCCTGTGATTCAGGGAGTAACAGAGAAAGGTCTGTATTAGGCAGTCTGAATCAGCTGAGGGACAAGAAGATAAGTAAAATACAGAAAGAACATGAGATTAGGTTTGAAAGTTATCAAACCTACCTAGAGTATTGTTATCAAGGAAGCAACTTCAAAATTTCTAGCTGAAGAGTCTCTAGGATCTAGGAAGATAAGGAACCATACAGCCACGTGGTTAGGGATCAGGACAGGGTTTCAAGTCAAGGAGATAATCAAGTTCTGGGCAGGGAAACTAGTCATGGAGTTTCCATTGCCTTTGGCATGGGATCTGACATCCTTTAACATGGCCTCTAGTGTGTTAAATGGGTTGCCATCATTTGGGGCCATTCTTCCACTTATCCTCCTCTCAGCAGGTTGATGTCGATGTGTCATGTCCTTTCTTGCTTTCAGGCATTTGTATGTAATCTTCCTCATACCTGGGACACTTTTTCCTAAGCTCTCGCAGTGTCTTTATATGGCTAACTTTTACATGTTTTTCTTTTAGTTTTTGGTTATACCAAATTAGTTACATGTTATCCCCACACTCTAAGAGAATTCCAGAGCATCTTGTACTTCTTCATCATAACAGTCTTCATATTTGTATATATTTATTTCATTGCCTGTCTTCTCTTTAGAATAAGCGTCGGCAAACCTTTTCTGTAAAGAGCCAGATGTGTATATTATACACGTTTTGTGGGCTATAGAGTTCCATTGTTACTACCCCATTCTATTATAGGGCAGAAGGAGAGTTAATATATGCAAATGATGGGCATGTCTGTGTTCCAGTCAAACTTCACTTGTAGAAACAGGTATTGGATTAGATTTAATCCATGGTCATAGTTTGCTGTCACTTGCTCTGGAATATAAACTCCCTAAGACTTGGGAGTTTGTTCATGTTGTTCATCACTGGGTTTCAGTAAGCAGCACAGAAATGGCACAGAGTAGATATAAAAATATATTTGTTAAATGGGTCAAGACATGTAGTCTTACAGATTGGGCCATTCTTCGATATATAGGGTGTCTGTGATGCAGAGAGCTCAACATTTGAATTCAAGACTTAGAATCACAACGTCACCGGACTATGGAGCCAAGACTGTGGGATCATTTTTCAGACATGTTTGAAGTGTATCTAGGCCTCTAGGTGATGCCCATCAAACAGTAAAAGGTAAAGACATCTACAGAAGGCCTAAAAGGAAGAGTCAGTTATAGACCTTGACTAGTCCAAATGTCTAACTGATTACCTTTATTAAATTTTCATAACCTTATAAAAATTACCACAAATTTGGTGGCTTATAACAACAAAAATATATTATTTTTATAGTCATAAAGGTCAGAAGTCTGACATGGGTCTCACTGGGTTAAAAACAAGGTGGAGATAAGACTACATTTCTTCCTGGATGCTCTAGGGGAAATATCTGTTTTGAAGTCAACTACAGTCCTTGGTTCCTGACTCCATTCTTCCATCTTCAAAGTCAACAGCATTGCTTCTATCTGACCATTTTTTCATAGACAAGCTCTAACATCCAACAGTGAGGAAATATTCTTTACTTTTAAGGACACATGTAGTTCAATTGGACTCAGATTAGAATCTGATATTTAATCAAAGGGCATGATTTAAAAGTTTCCTCTTAAGTATATAATTATTAAAAATCTCTTCTTTTCCAAACAGGCAATTTTACAAAATTAGCTGCAATGAGCAAAAAGTATTAAATGTGGGCCATTATATTCTTAATGCATTATACATGGTTCTGATTTTTTCAAGATTTCCTGGGCTACAATTGACATATAACACTGTCTAATTTTTTTTTTCATAAAGACAAAGAAAGACTCACTTTATGCATTTTGGTTTTATTTTTTACTTTTTAAATTCATGATTTATTTGTGAATTTAGGAATTGCTTTAAGATTTTGTTTTAGTTTCAAGTTTTTATTTAAATTCCAATTAGTTAACATATAGTGTAATATTAGTTTCAGGAATCGAGTTTAGTGATTTCATCACTTACATGTCACACCCTGTGCTTATCACAGCAAGTGCCCTCCTTATTCCCATCACCCATGTAACTCATGACCCCACCAACACCCCCCTCCTCACAAACCCTCAGTCTGTTCTCTATAGTTAAGAGTCTGTTTCATGGTTGTGTCTCTCTTTTTGTCTCCCCTATGTTCATCTAGTTTGTTTCTTAAATTCCAGATATGAGTGAAATCATATGGTATTTGTCTTTGTTTGACTGAGTTATTTTGCTTAGTATAGTACACTCTAGCTTCACCCACATCTTTGCAAATGGCAAGATTTCATTCTTTTTTATGGCTGAGTAATATTCCAAAAATTTCTTTATCCATTCATCAGTCAGTGGATATTTTGGTCACTCCATAATTTGGCTATTGTTGATAATGCATCTGTAAACATCAGGGTACATAGAGCCCTTCAAATCTGCATTTTTGTATCGTTGGGTGAGGGAAACAATTAGCAGTGCAATTGCTGGATGGTAGGGTAGTTCTGCTTTTAGCCTTTTGAGGAGCCTCTATGCTATTTTCTGGAGTGACTGCACCGGTTTATATTCCCACCAGCAGTGCAAGAGGTTTCCTTTGTCTCTGCATCCTCACCAACATCTGTTGTTTCCTGTGTTGTTAATTTTAGCCATTCTTACAAGTGTGAGGTAGTATCTCATTATAGTTTTGATTTGTATTTTCCTGATGATGAGAAATGTTGAGTAGCTTTTCACAAAACACTGTATAATTTTAAAGTGTACAACCTGTTGATCTGATATATATGGAAAAATGATTGCCACTGTAACCTTGAATAACACCTCTATTCTGTCACAAATTACCTTTTCTTTTTTTGTGGTGAGAACATTTAAGATCTATTGTCTTAGCAATGTTCAGGTGTATACTACCATAGTCTAAACTAATCACCATGCTATACACTATATCCCCAGAACCTATACATCTTAGAACTGGAAGTGTGTATCCTTTGACCAGCATTTTTCCATCTTCTCCATCCCCTGGCCTCTGGAACCAGCATTTTGTTTCCTATATCTGAGCGTTTCTATCATGTTTTGTTTTTTAAAGGTTCCAAATATAAGTAATAGCATACTCTATTTGTCTTTCTATGAGTGACTTATTTCACTTAGCATAATGGCCTGAAGAACCATCCATGCTGTCCCAAATGGCAAAATTTCCTTCCTTCTCATGGCTGAATAATATTCCATTATAATATACTACATCTTCTTTATCCATTCATTTGTTGATAGACACCGGATATTTCATATTTTCACAATTGTGAATAATGCCACAATGAACATGGAAATGCATATATCTCTTTGAGATCCTGTTTTTGTTTCCTTTGGATATATACCAGAAGTGATATTGCTAGATCATATGGTAGTTGTAGTTTTAATTTTTGGAGGAACCACCATACTCTTTCCTATAGTGTCTGTATCAATTTACATTCCCACAAACAATGCATGAGGGTTCCCTTTTCTTCACATCTTCACCTTTTGTATTGTTGATAATAGCCACTCAAGTGGGTATGAGGTGATATTGTGGTTTTGATTTATATCTCCCTAATGATTAGTGATAGAAAGCACCTTTTCTTGTACCTGTTGGTCATTGTACATCTTCTTTGAGAAAATGTCTATTTAGTTCCTGTGCTTACTTTTAAAATCAGATTTGTTTTGCTTTTCAATTATATGATTTCTTTTTATAGTTTGCATATTAACCCTTTATCAAATATACAATTTGCAACTATTTTCTTCTATTTTGTAGGTTGATATTTTTCATTCTGTTGACTGTTTCTTTTGTTGTGCAGAATCTTTGTTAAATTTGATGTAGTCTTTTATATGCTTTAGTATCATATAGAAACTCATGTAAGACTAAGAGAGGAGAAAGACCATTTGGAATTTAAATTCTAAGAAAGCTAGAATATTTTTCAGCTGATAAAAATTGAATTAAGATTTCAGTTTCTACCTTTATGATGGCTAAGGTTTTATTATCATTACTGGCCTGTGTGGATCGCAGTTTTTTCAACCGCAAAATGAAACTAATATTTACTCACAGTTTTATTATAAAAATTAAATAAGGTATGTCTGTTAAGTATTTAGTATCAAGTCGTTGTTCAATAAAAACTAGTTATTTCAAGTATGTACTGTTGAAGGATACTGGGTACCAGGTTAGCAGAGGAGGTATTAAATTCAGACATTCAGATTTCTCAGGGGTAGCTTGAAGATATTTGCATTACAAAAGTAAGCCACAGAAGGAAAATGCTGAGAAAGTAGAGTAAGCACATTGATAAATAGTTCTAAGTAAAAGCAATTTCAGCCTGAGACCCTTAGGCTGTCTTCTCTCTCTTTGGGTGACTGTCAAGCCCCTGAGATATGGCTTCTTATTGTAACAGATATAGAGACAAATTATGCTCCTGATAAGGTCATGTTTTCCTTAACTACACTTGAAGTCCAGGTGGGTCAACTTACTGTCAGAATGAAGCACAAGAAATCTTGACAAATTTAAAGCAGAAGACAAATTAAGGTGTGAGAATGGGTGTGCATGTGTGCACAAATGCATGCATATATGTATATTTAGTACAAGTAAAGCTGATGTGTTCCTGGAAGATAAATTCTGCCCTATCTTTCCCTTCTAGTATTTACGAAGTCAACCAGGCACTTTCCCAGTTCACTTCATTCTCCATTGCCCATTTATCCCATTTATTGAATCCTTGGGGGATCTCCAGAGAGCACCCACCAGTTGTGCCAATCATGCCTACGGCTGCACAACTGTCTATTAAGAACTTGGTAGAATAAACTCCTTTCAGATCCATTATGAAGTAGTTCTTTCTTCCCAATGACTTCTGGTCGCAGTTGTCTCAAAGAAACAGTTTCGAAGAGGTAGTAGCCAATTTGTGAGATTTAAATTTGAAACAATAAAGGAAATTAAAGAAAAAACAACCAACAAAAACTATTCCTAAGATAAAATACTATGCTTTTAGTGTACAGTCTAACAATTTATCAAATCAATTAACACATTTTTATTGGTAATAGTTCATTGAATTTCATGGTGTTTCCCTCACATACATAAACCAAACTAAAGAGCACAACTTTAGGCAGAACTGATTTTATCATTCACATTTAATGAATAAAAAAAGTTATAACCACATCTAACCACATCAGCAGGACTTTGTACTGAATTTTTTTATTTCTAAACTCACTCACACTGTATGTGACACCTTTGCAACTAAGACAGGCTAATAATTGAGTACAGGAAAAGGAGCCCAGAAAACAAAAGAAAAGGTCAGGCTATGAGGTCCGAAGAAAATTTGTACTCAGAATACCACCTTGCTAGAGATATTAATTGGAAAGTTCACAAAGTTCAACCCCCACACATTAATACTGTTAGATATAAATTAGCACAATGTTATTTTAATAAGACTGTTATTGGCAATGTTTTGGTAGTTTGGTGGAGTGTGTGTGTGTGTCCAGAAATTAAAAGTTAGTGTGAGAGTTGGGGGAGGGATGGAGAACTTATTCAAATCCTTAGAAACGCACCTGTGGAAATATATTATGGGAGCCTTCTGTGACTATGGCGTCATGGAGAAGCAAAGTGCTGTAGTCTCCGTGGTGGGAGGCAGTGAGTTGAAAGAGTGATTTAGGGCCTGTTAACATAAATGAAAGGAGACAAGCCTGACCTATGTGCAACAGCCTCTCCACAAAGTTTAGACAAGGCAAAGATGTTTCTCTTCTCTCTGTCATTCTCTCTCTGCAGCTAGCAGATGAGTATTTCATAGTGAAATAATTCAAAGTGAAAGAACCCATGGGTAATGCAGCAGCAGTCATCGAACATTCCTTAAGCCATCTGATCTCACTGGAGCATCCACATGCCATATCTGCCTTTTTGCAGACAGATTCCATGCATTCAATTGGGTTTAAATCTTTCTCTCCATTCTGCCTTTCTCCTGTCCCTAGATACTGATAGGATTATCCAGCATTGGGCAAACCATGAGCATAAGTTTTAAAATGGGCTCTTTTATAGTCTGCATCAATGTCTCAAGCCAGAACCTGGTTAGTCTCACACTCAGAAATCCATATCACTTTATTCATCAATGCCTAAGTAATTGTATATAAAGTTTAAAATCTTGTAGTCATATGCTTCCTCCACAGAAGTTTTTTTTAGAAAAATAGTATTGAAATTTACTGAAACTTTAATATGTGTGTCCCCAAAATAGATGGCATAAGATGTCACAAGTAGTATGTTCTCAACAAACATTTTTGTCATAAATAATGAATTTGAATGTGTACTTTGACTAGGAAGTTCACAAGCTCAGAAACTAAGCTTGGAGTTACTTAATGGAGAAAATCTTGAACATATAATAATCATGAAGAAACATTAGCACAAATGATGGAAATCAAATATTATATCTGTTTGTATTACCTAAAACATTTCCAAGTTTGGAGGGGGGAAAAACAATGAATAAAACTGTCACACTCATATAATGCTATAAAATGACATATCCTCTACTTTTAATCTCTGTGTGCCTTCATCTTTCTTTTATACATTCCAGACTGGTTCACGTGTTTGTGGAAATCAAATTCTGTTTGGATTCTTGGACAAGCAATTAATGCTTCACCATACCCATAGAAAATCATATTCAGCACCACGGACAGAGCAGAATTGCTCCTTTCTGAACTACAGCTGTTTCCTGAATATCCCCCCCGCACCCGCTAAGACATCCAGACACACGTCTGTCTCTTAATTGCAAGAGGGGTTGTTAAGACATCTTGAATTTTAACAACCTATTTTAAAATTAAGGAAATGGACTAAAAGCAGACCAGGGAAACCTTAAGTACTTTTGCAGGATGCAAAAATTGACATCCCAGAAAGTATGTAAAGACCTTCAGAGGCAAACACTGATATTATACATATGAACAAATGGGTGCATAGTTAAAATTTCTGATATTCATAAGAACAGAATGTCTCTTAGAGCCCCACTTATTTTTTTGCTGTACTATATGTCTATTATTGTTTATTTAATGTTTAGTAGGTCTTTACCCATGTTTCTTTTAGTTATGATGTTAATAAATGAGAGCAGATTATTAGAGATATATTATCAATTGAGAAAGCAGCTCATTTTATTAAAATAAAAATGCTACAAATTAAAAACTTGTATTTTGGTTTAGTGATTTCCTTCAGATGACTTTGTGCTTTTTATGAAGTCTAAAAACCTTAAATAATGTAATGTAATTTTATAAAGAGGAATTCTAATAGTGAAAATAACAAAAAAAATAGAAAGTATTGCTTATATGTGCAAGATATAATACTGTGTACTTTCCTTGGTTTATTTCATTTAATTTTTATTTAATCATCAAACTTTGTTGGGTAATACATATTTTTCTCTAAGTTATAGATATGAGAACTTGAATGGCTTACATAATTTGTCCAAAATCAAACAGTTGTTGCCTGTGTATATGTTTTTGTTTATTTTAACAGACACTTTTTACCATATTTACTATTGGCCAAGGATTGTTTTAAACAATTTATAATTAAAGGAATAATTTTGAAAGTATTGTTATTATATCCATTTTATAGTTGTGGAAATAGAAGTATCCTAAAACTAAAAATATACATTTACATAAAATTACACATTCACAAAAGGATGAAATCAAGATTGGAACCTGGAGAGTCTAACTTCAAAGTCCACACCCTTTACCAGCATCCTAAGCCCTTGGAAAGGTTACTTTAAATTCTTAAATTTCTGTACTTTTTAACTATTTGCTGCTTACGTTCATTCTGTGTATCCCTTTTAATGAAAGGAACTTTGAACCATCACTTCATCATTATGTATAAACAATTTCTTGTCACATCTGCATCTCATTGTTTTTAGAGGTTTGGGAAGCTTCCAAAAGCACTTGGAATCTTAGTTCAGTTGTCCAGAAACCTAAAGGACAATCAGTGCACTTTTTTTCTTATTATGGACATCCTTGTCCCCCATCCAACTTCAAGCCCTCTAACCTGCTCTTACCCCACCACACACAAACACACATGCAATTACATATGATTACATATGTTATCACTTTTGTTTATAATCATCTATACTTCCTGCTTTCTGAAATTTCTCTTGGCTCTTACTTCTGTGCCAGTTATAACTTCAACTCCCATATCAACTCCCATATAAGTGCCCCCCTTTATATCAGAAACCTTCTTTTGTTTCTGAAACCAACTCTCCCCTGACAACACATCTCCTCTGAAGCCTGTTTATTATTTGTCACCTTATAGTCTCTGAGGTGATGTCACCATTCTCTAGCTTATCTTTGCTTCCATTACAAATCTTTCTTATGTTCTCTTATTTAAAAATTCTTCGAGTTTCACAATCTCCAACTGTGCATTTTATTGACTTATGGATTTTAGTATCTTATACAAGTAACTGACCCTTTCCTTCCAAAAATGCACAAATGTTTTTACAACAATATTTGAGTTCCTAGTTATAAATATGTAAGTCTCACAGTATCTGCCAGAATCCTGGATTTTAAGCTCTCTTTACTACTCATTTATGTCACATAGTGAACACTATTTCATTGCACACACCATTTAGGGCTTGGATTCTTGTCTTCCTCTGAACTCCACCCATCACCTTTAGTCTAAGTTAGATCACCAGTACAACCAAACGACACTCAACGTTTCTCAATGTCCTTGAATCAACAGCCTTCAATGTCACTGCCTTATATAACCCACATTAGAACATACCATTATCCAACAATATCAACATCAAATATTTATTGATCTACAGTTCTATATGGGATATGTAGTAATTGCATTTAGTAATACAATATGATAGACATTATTAAGCATTTCTAAGCAGCTTATATCTATTAACTCTTAATCCCCATCATGATATTTATTAATATTTCTGTTTCTTTATAAAGTAAGCCAAGATTGGTTAAACTGTCTAACCTATTTTATATATACCTATATAAATGATGGAAGCTAGGACTTTAATCAAGAAAAATGTGACCGTGATGCCCATGATCTCAACTATATCACTATTATGCAAGCTTTGTGGTTTCTGAGAAATTCACATAAGTAGAGAATTTAATTGTGCTAGATAACTAAACAGTCAAATTGCCTTTTGATGTAGTTGTGTAGTGGTATGCCTAACACAGAGCCTAAACTGTAGAAGGCAGTCATAAATATTAGTTATCTTTCTTTCCATATTCTTCAGGGTGACTTCATATAAGGATTATTCAGAAAGAAAAAAAAAACTAGCAGCAGCTATTTAGACACTGAAGAATAGATTTTAAGTGTCTAAAGATTATAGATGTGCATATTTTAGATCTTCAGCTGTATGTGCAGAAATTTATACACACTATATCATATCTACACAAGATTGAAATTTCTCATCCAAGCTCCATTTGTTGAGAACCTGAAACCCTGAGAATGTTTCCTTTGACAAAATCCCAACAGCTCTTAAATCATCTATCTCCAAGGAAAGTTAAAGAGAAGAGATGCATGGGGGGCATGAAGGAGAAATATCATTTTGAGACTTAGAATCCCTGGGGAAATTGGGCTGTTCTGTTAAAATGAATTTATCAGCCCCTTGTGATGCCCCCTTGCTAACACTATGTATTGTTTACCCTGTTCTTTTATTCCTTGTCCCTGGGAGGAAATTTGGTATTGTGCTTGCCTTTTAAGCGATTTCAAAACTTTCATTCACTACCTACTCATAACTGTTGTACCTACTATTGCCTGATCTGCCATCTCTAAGTACTACCTTATGCTGGCACTGCTCTTTTTTTTTTTCACAAAGACTCTCAAATATTTAAGAATATTTGCAGAAAACAGCATTACTTAGCCTGGCATTCAAAGCCCTGACAAACAGAAGGTTCTCTATATTTTCCAATTATTCCAGTATTACAGAATATAAATTAACCATAGGAAACAAGATGTCCTTATTCATTTATTTCCATTCTTTTTTTACATTGTTTCATCAAGTTACCAGGCTTCTCCCCACTCCTGCTTACATTCTCTTTCTACACAATCTTAGAATCTCCTGACCATCTTAACTCTGGTGGCTTAGAAATTGACGTCCTTACCCTAGATGTGTACTCTGAATTACAGATATATCTGCATAACTGCCTTACCCATATATCCATTCATGAGATTTGCTGTTTGATCTAAGATAGGGTAGTTCAATTCTCTTTGGTCTCTTTGGTCACTTCTCACACACAGAATTGTTTTGAAAATTAAAACAGATAAGAACTGTAAAATGCATAGAAGAGTGCTGAGACATAAGAGTGTTATGTAAGTGTTGCTACTTTTGCTATTTTCATATTTAACCTTGCAGTCATACTATATCCAACCCATAGTACTCACCCATCCCCCAAAGCATACACAAGCAACTGTTCCCCCCAGTCTTTTTTATGTAAACAATGTTCCCTACACTCAGACTATCTTAAGTTTTCATTTTCCCCTCCCATCTGATATCTAATTTATCACAAACTCTTGTCTCTTATGACTCAGAAAAATACCTCAAGTTCGTTTACTTTTGTTTTCCACTTCTACCACTATTTGAAAGTCATCATCACCTCTCACCTGGACCACTGCGTGTGCTTACTAACATGTCTCTGCTTCCGCTCTTTGCACTTCTGTTCATGAAATAGCCAGAGTGATCATTTAAAATATAAACTTAAGAAATTTCACCTGTGGTTTCTCATTGTTTCTAGAATGAAAACCCATACATTTTATGGCCTAGAGCATATTCATAGTCTGCTTCTATGCTATCTCCCACTTCATTTGATAGCATTTTTCCTGAATCACATTGGATCCTAGACCTATTAATATCCTTTTCTCTCCATCCAACATGGAAAGGTCTCTCCTACATCTGAGACACTACATGTGATGTTTCATTTGTTTGGAATGTTATTTTATACACTTGTTTTGTACATCTGGCCAGCTTTCATAATGGCTTAAAATTATATGAGTTCACAGGCATACTCAAACCTTATATGAAATGCCATGTCAGACAGGATTTATCCGATCATTCTATTGAAGGCAGGCTCTCCCTGTTATGCTTTATCTTATCATTTTCATAAAACATAGCTCAATTGTGATGATCTTATTGATTTAGAGCATGCCTTTTAATGTATGTTTTCCTCTTTATTTGTTAATTTTTTTTAGTTTTCTGTCTTCCCCTTTAGAATGTAAATTCTGTTAGGGCAGGAGTATTGTCTGTATTATTCACTGCTGCATCCCCATCATCTTGTTCTCAAAGAATATTTATTGAATGAGTGAAAGACCCATGTTACTCTTCCCCCTAAACATCTTGTATGCCATTCAACTGGTGAAATAATTTCTTATAAATGTGTGATGCATTGAAATTGGCCTCAAGTTTAACTTATCACTTACATTCTTATTCCTTTTCAAAATTCTAAGGCTCCTGATAGCATGGGATTGTGATTTTTATCACAATATTACCAATGACAAATACATGGCTCTTTGTATCATGCTCAATAAATGATTACGTTTGGAATACAGTATGATTAACCAAGCATTAATTTAATCAACATCTATTAAATGTGTTATATGTTAAGCAAACCTTAAGTCCTAGAGAAATAGGAATGTTTAATACAGGCATGATTTCTGTCTATATCACAGAGCTTATAGCTCATGCTGGTGTTTCTCAACTATTGACACTATTGTCATTTGGAGCTACAGAATTCTTTGTTGTGGGGTTCTACCTTATGCATTATAGGGTGTTTGACGGCATCCTTGGCCCCTACACACTAGATGCAGGTAATATGCCTTCCCCTTCTAATTTATTACACTGAAAAGTATCTTCAGACTTTGCCAAATGTCCACTGCAGGCCAAAATCACCACTGGTTGATAACCACTGTGCTAGTGAAAGAAACAGATATTGCTATGTATGCCGATATGCATGTAACCACAAATGGTCATCAATGCTATGGAAAAAAGGGTAAAAGCTGAAATGTTAGAAGGTAGACGAGAAGACTGGTTTAAGTCAGTGGGTACAGGTTGTTAGTGGCTTAAATGTTCCTGATGATTAAGTGATAGGCCTTGTCCTTAGGATTAGTAGGAGGACAGGTAAAGGACTGGAGGAAGAAGGTTTCAAGCAGAAGGAATAACATGTGCAGGCCCCTGAAGCATGAGAAAATGTGGTTTATGCAGAGAACTAGTACCCAGAGACTGAGGTCCAAAGTAACTTGGAAGAGAACTGGAAGTTAGGTAGAGACAAGGTCATGTAGGGTACTGTGAGCCATTATTAATTTGGGATTTGATCCTCGGATTAATGGGAAGAAGTTAGAGTTTTAAGCAGCAGGAGTGAAACCAGGGGAATCCAAAACAAGATTGGTTTTCTATAAATCATATTTTGTGGCTGTGTAATAGAAGGGAGGCTATTACAGGAATTAGGGTGGAAGATAATGGTGTTTTAATCTGGAGAGTTGGTGTTGGATGTAGAGAAAAAGTGGATTGTCTGATAAAATTATCTTGGTTGTATGGATGAAGAATTGCATAGAACTGTAAAATTCTCAAGGAAAAGTATCACCTAATGTGAAGCTATTTAGTGCTGGGAAACCCAAGGGGATGTTTTCTTTAGGAAGCTTTGGAGCTTATTTATCACCTTGGCTGCTCTTTCACACTCAGCCCAGCTCCTGAATCAGCCCAAAGGTTTTTCTCTTGCAAACATCACAGATGGTTCCCTCTTCTTCTCCCCTCTGGAGAGGCCACTTCTCTTTGTACCCCCAGGTGTGAGCATGTGTGTGTGCTCAGTGTGGGGAGTGGGGAGCAAGTCAAGCAGAACAGGTCCCAGAGTTCAGGGACCTGAAGCACAAATGATTACAGGGAAAATTGTGGGTTGTTTCCTTTGGCCATCCACCTGCTTTGAGTGGTGCAGTTAATTAGCAATGTGAGCACAGGCTGACAGCTTTGGCAGGGAGCAATAATGCAGTGGGAGGTGAGGGAAGGCAATCTTGCTGGGAAGTTGCTTCTGATTTATAAATACACCTGATTATTATGGTGGTGCCCATTTGTGATTTCATAGTTAAGGGTCTGTCAGTTGTCCTCATCTAAACCCCTTGTTTTCACAGATTTCTAACACAAATGAAAGAAATTCATTCCAGCTCCAGGCTCAGCCTACAAACCAAGTTTTGTTTGCAAACATTAAAAAAAAAAATGTATGTTAGATTCACAACCATAAGGAAATAAGGACAGGTTACTGAATTAGCTCAATTTAAGACTAGTTCCAATGTTTTTTGTCTGTTTTGTTTAGTTTTGGTTTTGTCATTGTTTTAATCATAGACCACAGAGTATCTTCACATGAATAGATAATAGCAATCAATTGCTTCAGCTCTCTTGTTAAAAAAAATGGGTACAGTGAGGCACACTACTGAAATTTTATAAAATGCTTTTACTCATGTGTATATTCATCCATTTACTGAAGATTTATTTAGCTCTGGGCACTGGGCCAGGAAGGGGGCAGACTGAACGCAAAGTAAGACAAAGTAGGGGTCTTAGAGTAGCTTAAAATTTGGAAGGACACAAATGTAATCATTGCATCTATGGAAAAAACAAAAACAAAGAAAAACAAACACAACCCAGGCACAGAATAAAATATTGTATAAAATATTGTGAGCATTTTAGAGAGAAAGTGAGTGACCAGGACTAATAGGCATCCAAAAAGAGGAAAAACTAAAAACTAATAATCATAGTAGTAGGAGTAAGGAAAAACTTAAATCTTCGTTCAGTCTGTTTTGATAAAGAATTTTAACTATTCCTTTACTGCTGTGAAATAGAAATCATGGTGGAGTGGGCATGGGCAGGGAATTTACCCAGAGCAGAATTCATGTCTCCCCTTCACTGTCCCCAAGACACAGAGAGCTGTTTCTGATTCTGACTCTTATTTCCCACTTAAACGTAACTCTGACAAACTCTGGAAGAAGAGAGAAACTACTTTAACAGTTACTAATTATTTGAACTTGATTTATATCCAGGAAATTTCTGCGATGTCCCCAAGGTCAATTTTGAGAAACATTTTAAAGATAAGAGTAAGATATTTTAATAAAGAAAAGTGCTATATTCAAGAAGACTTGTGAGGCCAGGGAGGGACATACAAAAAGTTGAAGCATCAGGCGAGAGTTCAGAATGTAGAAAATAGACTCTAGCTGTCTAATTTCTCAACTATTTCCCAGCTTCAAGGATGGCTGCCCATGAAGAAAAGAGTACAGAGGCAGGGACAAACATTTCTGAAACGTAGCAATGATTTGAGCTTAGCCTCTCTCTATTGGCTCAATGCTCCTTTCTCATGAGACTAGAATGTTGCCACTCAGAAACCTACTTCTTTTTTAGTTAGATATTTAGTCTTCCGATATGAATACCTCATTCAATTAACATCAATCATCCTTCTATCCAACAGCCAAGAAGGAAAACGATACCAATCCATGAACTTTATTCTTCTCTCCTTAGTCTTCTCTCCTAAAGATGTTTCCTTACAATGCCCCAAAAGATGACATGATGTGGGGGAGAGCACCCACACTTGAACTCAGGGACCAGAAGGTTGAACCTGAGACAGAGTACTTGAGACAGTGGGGAAGTTTAGAATTATTGCAACTATTAACATCAATCACCCTCTTAAGTGTGAGGCACACTGCTCATCATTACATGCATTTCCTTATTTAATAGTCTTAAACGCTTTTTTGTCCTAATCATATACTTAAGAAAACTGAGATCCACAAAGAAGAAATTTTCTCAAGGTCATATAACTACTTAGTAGTAGATAATTCAAATTGACTGTTCAGATTCAACATCAATATTATTTTCTATTTCCTTTGCTGTATCTTAGCCTTCTAGCATCCTTATATCTTTTGTAAAATGAGAAAATTGAGTATCCTTGTCTCTTAGTCTTTGTTACAAGGGCTTCTCTTTCTCTAGAGCAATATTTTTCTAAAGTGTATTTCTTAAAGCATTTACTCAAATGGATATTAATAACCATTCTTCTTGTGGTTGGAGTAGGTAAAAATGTGTCTCAGTTCAAAAAAGCTTAAAATATGGTGGAATAAAGTATGGATTCACATTTTGGTAGCTGCAAGTTTCCTCAAAACATCTAATATTCTAAAGTGAATTGCACATCTAAAGAAGAAGCAGAGGCTGAGAATTTAAAATGTAGCATTAGCAAACATATTTGAATCCAGAGAATACTTTTTTAAAAATCATTTTGTGTACTTGTGACATTTATTTGCTCTGGAATACATTTGGGGACAGACTGGGAGAAAATATCAAGTCCAAGTTTATGAGCACAGCCTATACCTACTCCTTCTCTCAAATTCCAGCCTCAGCAGGCTTCTCTTGTCTAATCCTTTCCTGTGCACACAAATGCATATGTCTACACAGCTCTCCTTCCTCCTTCTCTTACTCTCAACCCTCCACATCACAGACACACATAGAACCTCTGAATTCCTTGAAGACACTGGCCTGTTAAACATGCCCAAATGTTTTCATAGAAATGCAACCTCCTCCTAGGAGGTCTTTCAATCTGCAATCACCACCTTAGTAACAAGTGTATAGTCAACTTTGTATGACTCTACTATGTCATTTTCTCATGGACCCTTTCCTAAGAAACTTTTATAACATTACCTCAGCCCTTCCCTTTCCCCAGCATGCATTTTTAAAAAATCTTGGTAACACATCAATGAAGACTGTAACTCTGCTGGGAATTGATTTGATATCTGAGCTCTTCGGGGGTCTTGGTCCAGAGCCCACATAAGTTCTAGAAAGCATTTTCTACATATAAAGACATTTGAATATTAGAGGTGCTCAGGATGCAAGTGAAGTCTAACTACAAGCTCATTTTCTCATTGCCATCAAACACAGGACACTTTTTATAACCCTATAACCCACCTAATATGATCACAGCTGACCTATTACCCAAATTTAATCCTATACACATAACCTTGTCCTCAGCTTAGTGCTATTCTAGACATTATATCACCAAACCAAACCCCGCCTTATAACCCATTGGCCCATTAATATACTTCTAATCATTCATTTAAAAAACATAACCCACCCAAACAACCCTATAACCTTTTTAATGGATTCAGAACCAGCCAATTACCAAACTTGATCTCGTCTGCATAGTTCCCATCACCTCTTAATGAGCTCTAACTGGCCCTGCAAGTTTCAGCATTAACAAAAGCTATTCCATTCAATTTGTGGCCTTTTATTTGATTTTTTAAACATCAAATACTGCACCACTTTTTTAAAGTCCATTTTTTCCAACTCATCTAATTCTCTTTTTTCCTGCTTGAGAAAATTAGAATATTCCCTAATATTATAGTTCATTATCCTTCCCAAAAGGATGTGAGAATAGTTGTATAAAATACATATATTTTCAGGTTCTGCCGCTACATTTATACTCTCCATTGGACTTAATGGAGGCTTTCTCATATGTGACTGAGGACAGGTCCTGAATTATTTATTTCAGTAGATTCTTATAAAAACCGACTTTAAGGTTACATGTAGACCCCTGGGCCTTTCCATATGGGGTTAAATGGAACTGAGCTCAGAGGATTCTATAAGAAATGTTCTTCTCACTAAGTTACCATAACAAACTAGATAGAATTAAGAAAGAAGAAAGAAAAAGTAGGGTATATATGAAGCAGATGGCAAGTTAGAATCTTTGTTGAAAATTCTGTTTCTCAACAATTTACATTAAAACTGTGGATTTGCACTTATGAGGATGGGGGTTGCCATGTGCTTTTTTTTTGTTTACTTACTCATGTGACAAACATTTACCAAGTGCCTACTTATGTTGATGAGGCTGTGTAGGCTTGGGGCAGAGAATTCACACTAACTTAAATCTGTGGCAGATTTTTATCACTTTACTATGTTTTGTATCTCTTCTGGGTTTTGTGGCTGTATATGCATATATGTCATTATCTGATAATTTGATTAGATACATATTGGTATATAGTAAATTAACATATAAAATTCATCCATGCAGCAAATATTTATCAAGGGCTATATGCCAACAAGCATTATCAATACCTGAAGATAAAGTCTTATTTTTCTCACTTATTTCCATTTTTGGGGAGTAATGCTCAGAGAGCTCAGTAAACTTGCTCAGGATTTCACAAATAGCTGAGGCAGAATTTGAATCCAGGTCTCTCAGACTTAAAAGCCCAGTTCATTCTCTCCTATCACACTACCTGCCAAGCAGAGTCATTTCAGAAATGTTAGCTTGTCTATCCCAAATTCTTTATATTCTCAGTGAGGAAATGAAGGCCAGAGAAGAGAGGTGATTTGCCCCAGGCTTCGTCTATAAAACTATACAACACAGAGCAGGATGGCTTCTCTAGGGAAAAAGATGGTTGTCCCTGAAAATACAACATCCTGGCAATTCAGATCAACTGTGTCCAGGAGTACGCATGCCCTGTCAACCAACACCAGCAAATGGCCCTTCTGGCATTGATTCACTGAGGCATGGGCCTCCTGGGGGAAGAATGCATTGTTCATCCTGCCGGCCCAGCCACATTATGCTTACAGAGATGAAGAACCACATATCAAAATTAGCATTTGTGCAAATGATCACACAATTCCTTCAGGCCTGCTGTGTCCCCCTAATAGGCTCATCTTTCAATTATGAAGTGCCGATCAGTCAGTGTTCTTCTATAATCTCATTATTTTTGTTGTGTTGACATTAGGCAAGGACTTTTTCCCCCTCACACTTGAAGCCAGGCCAATCAACATGACATGGTTATTGAATCTATAAAGGGAAAAAATTTATATTTTTAATTCTTGTATCTTCAAATCAGAACATCTTTGGTATGTTTAGGAATAAGAGTAAAAACATCCGTATTTAAAATTCTACCTCCTTGAGCACATCTATTTTAGAAATCAGGCAGCTCACCTTTCTCCATAGGTCATATACCTATTCTACTTCCTGATCAGAGCATCACACATACTTGGCTTGGTCAAATCTCAATATGAAGGTCTCATAAGGCATTACCTTTCTTCAGCAGTGTTTACTGTCATCTGTCCTTAAATCAAAATTAGAAACCTCAATCCTCCATCAGTTGTTTTTCCTAAAAGAAATCGATTAAAAAAAAAAACCCTTTTACATCAAAAAGTACTTAGAGGCACCTGGATGGTTCAGTGGGTTGGGTGTCCAACTCTTCACCTCAGCTTAGGTCATGATTTCACAGTGTATGAGTTCGAGCCCTGCATCCAGTTCCATGCTCACAGTGCAGTGATTCTCTCCCTCTCTCTCTCTGCTCCTCCCCTGTTTCTGTTCTCTTTCTCCAAATAAATAAATAAACTTTAAAAAAATAACTTCAAATATTTGAAATTGTAATCATAACTTCATATCCAACACACAAAGGGCAACCTTAATGACAATTTTTTCTCTATTAAATGACCTGTGCCCTCAGAACACTTATGGAATGGCTCACTTAACAGATGACCAAAGTGTCTTGTGCATGTGGGTGGTCTAGAAAAGCTAACCAGTTGCCTGCTGCCACTGTTCTATAACTGGATGCTATCAGGTAATGCTCCAATTAACTTGGAATGATACATAATTGATATTACTAGAGACAGTATCTGTGTAAATTTTCCTCTGTTTTTTTGTTCAATGTTGAAGTTGTTTCAAACTTCAAACTGCAACAGTTGTACAAAGACTTTGTTTCCTCTGGGAAGCACTGGAGAGTGAGTTGTGGACATGATGTTCTAGCTGAACACTTTAGTGTATAAATCCTATGAACATGGATGTTCTGTAACATAACCTCAAAAAACTGCCAGAATTAAAAAAATTAACACATATTACTAATTTCACAAACCCCTTCCAAGTAGCTTTAATTTCCATAAATGCCCTTTAGAGTAAACATGGCTAATCTAGAATCATGTGTCACATTTAATTATCATAAATTTTTAGTAGCCTTTCATTGACAATAGTTCCTCAGCCTTTCCTTGCCTTTAATGACCCTGATGCTTTTGAGCATCACAGGCTGATAATTTTACATTTTACAGAATGTCGTTCAATTTGGATTTGTTCAATGTTTCCTTATGATCAGATTCAGATTATAGATTTTTGACAGCCACATAAAAATTATGATTTTGTGTTCTTATAAAATCCTGTCAAGTGATACACAATTTCAATTTGTCCCTCTGCTGGTGATGTTAACTTTGATCACCTGATTTAGGTTGTATCTATAAGATTTTTTTCACTGTAAAATTATTTCCATGATAAGTATGATATGGGAGTTATTTTGAGTCTAAGCAAATATTCTATTCCTTATCATACTTTTTCCCACTGGCTTCAGTATTTATTACTGTTAGTTAGAGAAAATAATTATTCTTCCAGCTGCCAAATGGTAATTTTTCTATCACCGTTATTCCTTCTCCATTTATTAGGTGGCATTCTAATGGAAGGAAAAGTGTTTTCTTCTTCCCATTTATTCATTTACCTGTATTAGAATGGACTCAAGATGCCTGTTTCATTCAATGGGTTATAATCCAGTATCATCTCTGTTTAATTTGACGCCTAACTTATTCCAGTGGGAGGTCTTTCTGACTGATTTCTGTGTCCTTTTTACATGTCCACAATATTCTTTGTGTTTACATTATTTCTGGCATAATAAGCTGTATCAGGCTTATCTTGAATTTTTGATTTCACAACCATGAAATCGGCCATTTCTCTAAGGATCTCAATTCCTTTGAGTGGAGAATGTTTTTTAGAGACAAAGACCTGGGTCTTGGATTGTGTTTATTCTTTTGGGATATCATTGTCCCCAAGACCTGTTGGTGTACAGACCATTGAGATAAAATGTGTGTGTGTTTGTGTGTGTGTGTGTGTGTGTGTGTGTTATATAAAACTACTATGCATACCTACATATTACCACCAGCCACCCTCCACAGAAGCCCTCTTTACCCATTTGGGCTCTAGTATATCTGTTAGACATTGACCTCCTTCCTTAAGGGATGCAAACCTTGATTCATCTCACCCCCCTTTCCCTCTCTCCCTTCAGCCCTCAGTTTGTTTACAGTATTCAAGGGTCTCTCATGGTTTGCCTCCCTCCTTCTCCCTTACTCTTTTACCTCCCTCCCCCTCCCCATGGTCCTCTGTTATGTTTCTCCTGCTAAACCTATGAATGAATACATATGATATCTGTTCTTCTCTGCCTGACTCATTTCGCTTAGCAACACACCCACAAGGTCCATCCACATTGCCACGAATGGCAAGATTTCATTCTTTCTCATTGCCATGTAGTATTTCATTGTATATATAAATCACATCTTCTTGATCCATTCATCAGTTGATGGACATTTAGGCTCCTTCCAGGATTTAGCTATTGTTGAAAGTGCCATTATGAACATTGGGGGTACATGTGACCCTATGTATCCGTACTTCTGTATCCTTTGGGTAAATCCCCAGCAATGCTGTTGCTGGATCATAGGGAAGTTCTATTGATAACTTTTTGAAGAATCTCCACACTGTTTTCCAGAGCAGCTGTACCAGTTTACATTCCCACTAACACTGTAGGAGGGTGCCTGTTTCTCCACATCCTCGCTAGTATCTGTAGTCTCTTGATTTGTTCATTTTAGCCACTCTGACCAGAGTTAGATGGTATCTCAGTGTGGTTTTGATTTGTATTTCCCTGATGTTGAGTGACGTTGAGCATCATTTCATGTGTCTGTTGGCCATCTGGATGTCCTCTTTGGAGAAGTGCCTGTTTATGTCTTCTGCCCGTTTCTTCACTGGATTATTCATTTTTCAGGTATGGAGTTTGGTGAGTTCCTTGTAGATTTTGAATACTAGCCCTTTATCCGCTATGTCATTTGCCACCATCTTTTCCCATTCTGTCGGTTGCCTATTAGTTTTCTTGATTGTTTTCTTTGCTGTGCAGAAGATTTTTATCTTGATGAGGTCCCAATAGTTCATTTTTGCTCTTGATTCCCTTGCCTTTGGGGATGTGTCGAGTAGGAAATTGCTGCTGTTGAGGTTAAGGAGGCTATTTCCTGCTTTCTCCTCTAGGATTTTGATGGATTCCTGTCTCACGTTCAGGTTCTTCATCCATTTTGAGTTTATTTTTGTGGATGGTGTAAGAAAGTGGTCTAGTTTCTTTTTTTTTGCATAGTGCTGTCTAGTTCTCCCAGCACCACCTGTTAAAGAGGCTGTCTTTTTTTCCATTGGATACTCTTTCCTGGTTTGTCAAAGATTAATTGGCCATACATTTGTGGGTCCACTTCTGGGTTTTCAATTCTATTACAATCATCTATGTGTCTGTTTTTGTGCCAATACCACACTGTCTTGATGTTGACAGCTTTGTAGTAGAGGCTAAAGTCTGGGATTTTTATGCCTGCCCTTTTGGTTTTTTTCTTCAATGTTACTTTGGCTATTTGGGGTCTTTTGTGGTTCCATAAAAATTTTATGATAGTTTGTTCTATCTTTGAGAAGAATGCTGGTGCAATTTTGATGGGGATCACATTGAATGTGTAGATTGCTTTGGGTAATAATGACATTTTAGCAATGTTTATTCTTCCAATTCCATTTCTTTGTGTCTTCTTCAATTTCCTTGATAAGCTTTCTATTATATTTCTAGTCAACATTGTTGGTTAGGTTTATTCCTAGATATTTTATGGTTTTTCGTGCAATTGTGAATGGGATCAGTTTCTTGATTTCTCTGTTGCTTCTTTATTGGTACATAAAAATGCAACAATTTCTGTACATTGACTTTGTACCCTGCGACTTTGCTGAATTCTTGTGTCAGTTCTAGTAGGCTTCTGGTGGAGTTGGTCGGGTTTTCCATGTAGAATATCATGTCATTGCGAAAAGTTAAACTTTGATTTCATCTTTGCCAATTCTGATGTCTTTTATTTCCTTTTGCTGTCTGATTGCTGATGCTAGGACTTTCAGCACTATGTTAAACAACAATGGTGAGAGTGGACACCCCTGTCGTGTTCCTGATCTCAGGGGTTAAAGCTCTCAGTTTTTCCCCATTGAGGATGATATTAGCTGTGGGCTTTTCAGAAATGGCTTTTATGATGTTTAAGTAAGTTCCTTCTATTTCAATTTTCTTGAGGGCTTTTATTAAGAAACGATGTTGTATTTTCTCAAATGCTTTTTCTGCATCTATTGACAGGATCATATGATTTTTATCTTTTCTTTTGCTAATGTGATGCATCACACTGATGGATGTGTGAATATTGAACCAGCCTTGTAACACAGGAATGAATCCCACTTGATTATGATGGATAATTCTTTTTGAATGCCCTTGAATTCAATTTGCTAGTATCTCATTGAATATTTTTACATCTGTATTCATCAAGGATATTGGCCTGTAGTACTCTTTTATTGTTGGGTCTCTGTTTGGTTTGGGAATCAAAGTGATGCTGGCTTCATAGAATGAGTGTGGAAGTTTTCTTTCTATTTCTATTTTTTGGAATAGCTTGAGAAGAATGGGTATTAACTCTGCTTTCAATGTCTGGTAGAATTCCCCCTGGGAAGCCATCTGGCCCCAGGCTCTTATTCATTGTGAGATTTTTGATAACCGATTTTATTTCTTCACTGATTATGGATCTGTTCAGATTTTCTGTCTCTTTCTGTTGGAATTATGGTAGTGAATGTGTGTTTAGAAATTTGTCCATTTCTTCCAGATTGTCCAGTTTGCAGGCATATAATTTTTCATAGTATTCTCTGATGATTGATCGTATTTCTAAGGGATTTGTTGTAATAGATCAATTTTCATTCATGATTTTGTATATTTGGGTGTTCTCTCTTTTCTTTCTGAGGAGCCTGGCTAGAGGTTTATCAATTTTGTTTATTTTTTCAAAAAACCAACTCCTGATTTATTGATCTATTCAACTGTTTTTTTTATTCCATAATGTTTATTTCTTCCCTGATATTTATTATTTCTCTTCTGCTGCGATTGAGGTGCTCTTGCTGCTCCCCTTCTAGTTCTCTTAGGTGCTGTGTTAGATTTTGAATTTGTGTTTTTACTAGTTTCTTGAAATAGACCTGGATTGCAATATACTTTCCTCTTAGGACTGCCTTTGCTGCATCCCAGAGAGTTTGGATTGTTGTAGTTTCATTTTCATTTGTTTCCATATATATTTTTAATTTCTTCTCTAATTGCCTGATTGGCCCAATTGTTCTTTAGTAGGGTGGTCTTTAACCTCCATGTTTTTGGAAGTTTTCCAGACTTTTTCCTGCGATTGATTTCAAGTTTCATAGCCTCATGATCTGAAAGTTTGCATGGTATGATCTCAATTCGTTTATATTTATGGAGGGCTGCTTTATGACCCAGTATGTGATCTATCTAGGAGAATGTGCCATGCGCACTCAGGAAGAAAGTGAATTCCCTAGCTTCAGGATGCAGAGCTCTAAATATATCTATCAATTCCATCTGTTCCAATGTGTCGTTCAGGTCCATTTTTTCTTTAGTGATTTTCTGTCTGGTTGATCTATCCATTGCTGTAAGTGGAGTATTAAAATCCCCTGCAGTTAGCACATTCTTATCAATAAGATTGTTTCTGTTTGTGATTGTTTTATGTATTTGGGTGTTCCTGAATTCGGCATGTAGACGTTTATAATTGTTAGCTCTTTCTAATGAAGAGACTCTGTAATTATTATATAATGTCCTTCGTCACCTTTTGCTACTGCCTTTACTTTAAAGTCCAGTTTGTCCGATATATAAGTAATGGCTACTCAAGCTTTCTTTTGACTTCCAGTCGCATGATCGATATTTCTCCATCCCCTTACTTTCAACCTGAAGGTGTCTTCAGGTCTAGAATGAGTCTCTTGTCAACAGCAAATAAATGGATTTTATTTTTTTTTATCCATTCTGCTACCCTTCATCATTTGATTGGAGCATTCAGTCCATTTACATGCAGTGTTATTATTGAAAAATATGGCTTTAGATTCATTGCATTCTCTGCAGGGTTCATGCTTGTAGTGGTGTCTCTGGTACCTTGTATTCCTTGCAACATTTCCCTCATAGAGTCCCTCTTAGCATTTCTTGTAGTGCTGGTTTGGTGGTGATGAAGTCTCTCAGTTTTTGTTTATTTGGGTAAACCTTTATTTCTCTTTCTATTTTGAATGACAGGCTTGCTGGATAAAGGATTTTGGCTGCAAATTTTTTCTGTTCATCACATTGAAGATTTCCTGCCATTCCTTTCTGGCCTGCCAAGAGTCAGTAGATAGGTGTGTAACTACTCTGATAGGTTTCCCTTTGTATGTTAGGGCACTTTTATCCCTAGCTGCTTTCAGAATTCTCTCTCTATCTTTATATTTTGCTAGTTTCACTATGATATGTCATGCTGAATGTTGATTCAAGTTACATCTGAGGGGAGTTCTCTGTGCCTCTTGGCTTTCAATGTCTATTTCCTTCCCCACTTTGGGGAAGTTCTCAGCTATCATTTGATCAAGCACCCCCTTCAAGGCCTTTTTCTCTTTCTTCTTCTTCAGGAATTTCTATGATACAGATATTGTTCTGTTTGATTGTATCACTCACATCTTGAATTCTCCTTTCATGCTCTGGATCAATTTATCTCTCTATTTCTCGGCTTCCTCTTTTGCTATAACTGTGTCTTCTAATTCACCTATTCTCCTCTTTGCCTCTTCAATCTGTACAGTGGCCACTTCCATTTTATTATGTACCTCATTTATAGCGTTTTTTTAGCTCATCACAGCTATTTTGAAGCTCCCTAGTCTTTGTATCAATTGCTTCTCTGATGAGAAGCCCAGCAATTTCAAGCCCAGAAATTAATTTTATGACAATTGTTCTAAATCTTGCTCCATTATGTTGCTTATATCTGTTTTGAGCAGTTCTGTGGCTGTGACTTCTTCCTGGAATTTCATTAGAGGAGAGTTCTTCTGTTTCATCATTTTTGCTAGCTTTCTGTCTCTTGCCAGTTTTAGAAGCTCGTTATGTGCTCTGCATCTGTTAGTATTGCTATATTAAAGGGGGCTCATTGATTGTCCAGGGCCTGTCCATTCAGGAAGTGTTCTTTTAATGGTATCTCTCAGTTTCTTTTGTTGTGCCTTTAGTTATTTTATTTTCCTACTCAGTGATATTTGGAACTCTCCATCATGCGTACTTTGGCTTGTTTCTTGAGGTAGCCCTGAAAAGGAAAACAGACAAGCACATGGGGAACAAAAGCATGCAAATGCACAGACAAATCAAACAAACAAGCCTAGCACAGGGGAAAGAAAAAAAAGGAAAGAAAACAGAAAAGAACAAAAAAGCCAGGTTGGGGGGGGGCATAGAAACAAAGAGAAAAGATAGTCTAAAATTGTAAAGCCAGTGGAGGGGAAAGATAAAAATTATATAAGGGAAAATATATCTGAATGGTAAGAGTTGATCTAATCACTGTAATGCATCAATGTTGGTCTTTCCTGGGCTCCAGGGGGGAATAGGGAAAAACAAACAAACAAACAAACAAACAAACAAACAAAGGCAGCTCTCCAGCACAGATGGGCATGTTTTGGTGTAGGTAGGTCTTGAGTGCTACTCTCCGAGGCCCCGCCTTGGTGGTTGTGGGGTGAAGAATGGCCGTGCCCCAAGCCCTTCTCAAACCAAGTGTTGCAAGCCTCTCTTTTGGGTCCGATCTCCCTGTGCTGTTGACAGGCCAAGTTGTATTTTCTAAATCCTAGTTCACATACTTTAATGCTACCACCCAAGATGAGATGCACTCCGGCAGGTGGGCAGCTTCCTCCTGGATTGAGTAGGGGACTAGGGAGCCGCTTTCTCCTGGCTCCTCCTGGAATTGGCATGCTGAGCCCAAGGAAAATGCACCAGCTAAAGGGGAAAAATTTCTCTCCCCCCACCCAGCAGTTATATATGGGATGATTGTATCCCTCTCCATCCCAGGTCGAGGTTTTTCTCTCCTCTAGTGACAGATCTATGAATATTTTCAGTCTCTCTTTCTCTTCCCCCTTTCTCCATGGCTCCGTGTGCTCTCACCAGCTCTGCGCTGGGGGTGGGGGCTCCTTCCCCTTCCTGCCTCCAGGCCTGGCCTGTTTTAATTTCCCCAATTCGCACTCGCTCAGGCACTTATGAGGCTGTCTTTTTGGACTCTGTTTGTTTCCCTCCCACTCTTGGAGATTGGAGTATTATGGCTTCAATCCTTCTCAGTTTGATAGATGTGGGCTGTTGAAAATTACAGAGCTCCCTACTTCTCTGCCATCTTGCCCCTCCTCCCATCTATATCAAACTTTTAACTGCCCTCATGTTTATTTCATATCATGTGACTTAATATTAAAATAATAAATTTGATATCTCTGTGAACTTTGCTTTTGCCAAACTTCCTTTTGGAAACACTCTTACATGCCAATGCTAATCTAAAAGTCTGATACCACAAACAGCACATATGCATGTGTGTCTGTCTAGGAAGTGAGTGATATGTTGCAATCATAGTAATTCCAACTTTACAGTGAGCACTCACCTTTCTAACAACATGACCAAGTACTAGATTGGCAGCTTTATGTATGTAACCGAATTTTAGAATGTAAACTTTGACTAAGGCATGTTCTGAAAGGAGATTATAGACCAAGAAGTCAACATTTCAAAGTAGTGAATGACAACCTTAAGCCTTTTCAACCTTTATCTCTTATTATGGGTATAACATCATCATCAAATAGAGAATGAAGAAAGAATTTTGGAAATAATTCTGTGTATGCTTTAAGTCTTACAATTTTTCCTGGGCAACACTGGAAAGGGCTTCCCTGTGCACTTCATAAGACACAGGACTTTAGGGAAACCATTTGAAGAGCTTATTGAATCCCCATCTTGTTACTTAATGTGTAAGTCATATCTGAGAAATATAAACATCAAACGCCTGGATAAAGTGACCTATATCCTCAGAGTAGACAATTGTAGTTTGAGAAATAACCACCCTCCCCATCAAAGGATATATGGCCTTTACCGTAAATCAGATATAGGCCATGCTGTGAAGAGGACTGGTTCGAAGTTGTCTAGAGTTATCCAAGAGGTTTGCACGAGGACCAGAGTGGAGCTGAAGACTGTGGACTGAGCAGGAAAAGGTAAGTTGGTAGAGATTACTCATGAATATTGAGGCGATGAATACTCTGAATTAAGGGATATAGTGCCAGAAGAACTCACGATGGACACGGAGAGCATCAAACATTAGTCATGTGTACACAGCATTGATGCTAGATCTCTAGCCAATGCCAGTCATTGAGGAATTTTCTTCCTTTCTTCCTTTCCTGTCCTCCACCCCCACTCCAATTAAGAGTGTTTAGAAGCCAGAATAAAGGGAAAGGAGCAGATGCCTATCCACATACATCTTTATCCCTACAGAGTGTGAGACTAAAGCAAGCTTGGAAGAGGGAAGGGGAGAAGCTTTAAATTTATATCAAGTTCCAGTTTGTGAGGATTACAAGGGATAGGGCACATGAATTACTAAAATGAGGCAGAGGTTTATAATTGTGTTACCTTAGAAATTTTTCTATCATGACCAGAGTAGATAAGGTGCGTGAGGGCATAGAAAACAATTGATGTGCTAGAATGGATTGTGAGTTACCTTATAATTACACCTTCTATGACATACTTGATCAGTGAAAGATTATATATGCATTGTATCATTGAATCATCACAGAAACAACTCAATTGTATAAATGTGGCAAATGGCTCAAATATTTACTTTTATTCAGAGTCACACAGCTCTTTAGACAGAATAGGGATTTGAATTTATGTTTAACTGGTACTTAAGCCCAAGCTCATAACTACTGGGAGACCTGTGAATTTGTGTCCTCCACACACTGATAAAAATGATTTGATCACTTTATCAAGTGTTTGAAAACTTGAGTCAGAAATTCATGAGGCCCAAGCCCTTGAGGGGTTGGGAAAGTCCCTTTTTCCTATGAACAGAAAACAAACAACAAAAACAAGTGAAAAGCATTTATAAAACATAATAAGGAAATGTATAACTACTTAGAAAATTTAAAGCTACTGTATGAATATATATTCAAATGTTTAAATTCAGTGGTCTTGTGCTCACTTTGGCAGCACATATACTAAACTTGGAATGATACAGAGATTAGCATGGCCCCTGTGCAAGGATGGCATGCAAATTCATGAAGCATTTCGTATTTAATAAATAAAAACATACATACATACATACATACATAAATTTAGCAGTCTTTATTTTAAAAAGCATCATTGAAATCTACATGCACAATCTCCTTATTACTCTCCAATTATATTAACAAACAACCACGAAAAACAAACATTTATCCTCTGCTCAAAGTAAACTCATGTTTTCAGTAGCCTGTACTCTTCATTTAATTTTACTTACACAAACCTCTTTTCTTCTTTCCTCCCTCCCTCCCTGCTTGGCTGCCTGCCTACCTGCCTTCCTTTCTTTCTTTGTTCCTTCCTCCTTCCTTCCTTCCTTCCTTCCTTCCTTCCTTCCTTCCTTCCTTCCTTCCTTTCTTCTGCCTCCCTCTCTCCCTCTCTTCCTTCCTTTCTCTCTCTCTATCTCTGTCCCTCAAATATATCTTCATGAAATGCAAGCATAAGAATTTTTTGGAGAAAAATAGAAAACTAGCACTTAACTTGGAAAATGATGTAATAGTGATTTTTAATCAGGTAATATTTATACAGCACCTAAGTGACTAGTAAATGGTAAAATCCTCTAAAAATTGTCCTCACTTTAACAACACAAGCCTTTAGAGATATTAAATGCTGTAATGTATTATATGATGTCATGTGTGTACACAGTACATAGTAGTAGTTTTAAAAAATCAAGGCCACCACATATATATGTATATGCATTTATCTTTTTATTACATCTACCTTTCAATCCAAATTTAAATTTCCTGTTCTCCCTGGAGTCTCCTTTGGTAAGTTCTGCCCATATGAATTGGTTTGTCTCTTGATATTCTCTCTCATACTCTTTAATTAAGATTTAGGTATTTTTCTAAATAGGCTTTATTCCGTATTGTATTATTTTAAAGATTCACAAGAACTTATAAAACCATTTTTTTCAGCTCCTCAATTTAATAATTTAGGACCTCAGGCCAAAGGAATTAAGAAACTTTCCTCAAATCACACTATGTTAAAGGCAAAACAGTTGCCCTAATTCATCATTAATCTTTAATTACTTTACTGAAAGCTCCACAAGGACTAAAATGATACTACATTCTTTTATTATCTTTATTCCCCGAGGCTAATAGCAGTGGTAGGATCACCAAGTGAGCGCCCAATATATTCTTGCTGCGTTAAATTTTACTGATTCTACATGCACAAGGGTTTTCCAAATGTGGTTGTGCACAAGACTCACCTAGGGCCTTGTTAAAATATATAGACTCCCATCTCTATTCCCCAGGGATTGTGACTCTGAGTATCTGAAGTGGGTCCCAGGAATCTGCATTTGTAAGAGATGTGCCAAGGGACTTGATCTTAATGGTCCTAAAAGTAGTGCTTGGGAACTACCACTAAGCCTATTCTGGAATATTTCCAGAGAAAAAAGCCTACAGTTTTGCTTAGCATCATGTTTTGGTGTCTAATAGACCTTATAACTAAAGGGAATAAAAGTTCTTCATAATGCTGTGGCTAAATTCTCACTGCTGCAATTTCCTCCCTACTACCTTGGGTGGAATGGCTAACAGCTGGTATTTTAATAACCCTTGAAGATTATTATTAAGTTACCCATCCACCTTCTCTTCTCCCAGCTAAATAGCTCCAGTCTTTCTTAGCTACTTCTTGGCCCCATTTCCTAAACTTATTTCTCTCATAGTTGCCTAACTTTTGAAGTAAGACTAACAGCCTATTATTGTGCTATGTTACATGAGGTGTAATGAAATGCTATTTAAAATTTTGAGAGGAAGCACCGTAGAAGTATTAGGATCTGGGTTTGAGAGTAATGTTCTTATATCTCTTGTCTACACACACTCTATTGGATTTTGATACCTCTAGGCAGATAGACAGGCAGTAGGGTGCCAAGGATAGAACTTCATATAGCTTGGCAGAGCACCACAGAGTTCCAGGCCAGTGCTTCTACTAACTGGGTAGGTGGCTTAAAGCAAGTAGTTTTCTCTGTTATTTATTTCCCTACAAGAAGGCAATATATATATTCTACCTAAACTCTAGCAGTTGTTGTGAAGTTCCAGTCAAAGCAGCATAAAGAATTTTGGAAAGTATGATATTCAGTCTATGTCTAGACTTTAGACCAATATAAGACATTGGTTGGATGGAGTGTAATAGAGAATCAGTAGTGCATCAATAGCTTGGGGATAAAAATTGTATGATGACTCAACAAAATCCAGTGCCTGAGACACAGTTAGGACCAACCAGCAGGGAAATCCATCGCTGGTTGAGCCAAAATTCAAATGAGAGTGCTCTTCCTCCAGCAAACTAACTACTGGTTTTCTTGGAAGGTAGATTCTGCTCTGAGCTCTGATTCCTGCCCCTGACCACCACAGACCTGATTTCACAGCATGAGCCTCTTCATCATGCCTCAGCTGTTCTATCATTCTTGCTACAATAGCTCCATTGCAGTTCTGCCCAAACTGTGATATTTTATACCATGATGGCTTAGACAATAGTAATATCCACAGTCAAAGAAGAAATTTCATGTAAGGTGTTGGCTATAGGAGAAAGACTGATAAGTATCATCATCACCAGCTTCCCAGGCCTATTAATTATTCAGTAATCACTGTAGCATTATTGAGTAACTGATTGGCCTTGGTACTAGGTGATAATGATGCCAGGCTCTGTTCTAAATGATGCAATGTATTACTTCATTTAATTATCATTTACTACTATTATGAGTTAGAGACTATAATGATCTCATCTTACTGATGAAGAAACTCAAGTAGAAAAAGATGAAATACCTTGATTGAGATCCTACAGTAACCTGAGCCTCAAAAGCAGACAACTGAACATCAGAACCAATGTTTGTGAAGACCACACTAATCAAATTTAAGGTTAGAGATGAAACCATACCCTGATGAGAAGAAATGATGGCATCTCCATCCTGTTCAAGGGAACCATCAATCACAATTTTATTACTACAGATTGAAGTCCTGACTTGCTGGCTTAGCATGTGAGACATTGAAGGTCTAGATTCAATTTTTTCTCATAGTCTTATCTCCAACTGTCCCCATCTCCACAAACCATGTTCAAAGACAAATGAAGCTGCCCCCCGCCCACTTGTCACTCCTGCCCCAACCTATCCTACTCTCTCCATCATTGTTTTCACTGTTCTCCCTGCCTATGATAGTCTACAAAATTAGCATGGCCAAATCCACACCTTCTCTCATTAAACAGTAGAAATGTTCCCATTCTATTACTACTTCCTGGTCCAAAAAAAATATGTTATTTTTGGACATCAAGCCCATCTCTAAAATTATCTTTTTACTCCTAGAATTTTCTGTATTATAATGTTATGTGATAATATCACTTAAAAATCAGTGATGTCTAAAGCAATGTGCTAGAGACAAAGTCACATTCTTTCCTAACCCTCATGTCAGCCCTATGGTATTGGCATTATAATTTCCATTTTATGAGGAGGGAACCGAGGTTCACATAGGGAATACAAGGTCATACAAATCAGATTTTACATCCAGATTTTTCTTAATGTAAAAACTGTTCTCAGTAACCACACTATACTACTTTATTATTTAGTAAACTTGAAAACAATGTTTGCATCTTAGTCATATTTGATTCATAACACATTGCACATGATAGTCATCATGCATCTTTTTTATTTGTCTTTTCTTTTTTTTTATTAAAAAATTTTCTTTGCAAACTGAATTCTTAGAGTGGAGTCTTTCACAAAGTTACACAATTGTTCCAAACAACACAACCTGAAACTCTCTTTGTCTTTGTTCATTGTTGATGAGTGTTTGCTTGTTCTTCTAGTTGCATTGCTCTTTATTCAATCTTTGCTTTAAACTGGCTTTTCATGTTCTTGCTGCTGAACTGACAGTCCCTCATTTCAGCTGTTTGACAGTTTGCACGCCCTGCCTGCCGGCATCAATATTTACTAATGGACCCTTTCTCTTACAAAAGCTGTTTGCAATAAGGAAAGATAATGAAGAAATTACTTGACCCCAGACACACAGCTAGCGGTAATGATGGCCCATGTCATTGGGCCTTTCTGCCATCTGTGCCCAAGCAAGGGGGCAGGGCAGGGAAAGGATGGAGGAGCTGAGACAGTGGAGGAGAACTCCAAGGAGAGAGAAGGTTGATGATTCAGAAGCAGGAAGGGAATAACCTTTTGTAAGCCTGCTTCTGTGGCCCAAGCATTTTATATGCATGATCCCATTTAATTCTCAAAACAGTATACTGAGATAACTGTGGCTGATCCTTTTGACTTGGTCTTAAATAAAAAAACTGTGAACCAAAGAAGGTAAATAAATAGGTCAAAGGAACAGAGCCAGAAAGTAAGGGAAACTATGTATCATACTTGTTCGAATCCCTGAAATTTGGAATTTTGCAAGAATGGATTGTTTCCAGGCTTCTGCCAGACAATTGTTTTGTGACCTTGAACAAGTTGTGTGTGTTTGTGTTTGTGTGCATGCACATCATGTACACATTCCTGGCAAATTCTCAATATTTATTTTTTCCTGTGTGTAAAGTGAAAATAGTAAGAGAATCAACTTTGATGTGTCACTCTGAAGATTAAATAAGATAATGAGCATCATGTTCTTAGCCTAGTTGTAGATACAAAACAACTCTGTAAAACACACATGACAGGCACTCTATTTTGGTGTTTCTTATCAGTACTACAATTAAATGATGGATCCCAAACTCCAATGCAAGCCTGCTTCCTTCTGAATTCCATTCTATTTCTATTCCTTGACAAAATCTCAAGTCAGTGAGTAAATGGAAATAGAAGGGGTGATAAAAAAGTACTGAATAGATCTCTTTGCTATTATAATACACCTTGTTATGCTGATTGGGATAATGGAGACCCAGATTTGTATTTCAAATGTTCAGAGCCTACCAAACTTTGCTTTCATTCTGGTGGCAACTTTAGGTAACTTATTGCCAAGCTTAAGATGATAACCTTTGCTGGGGAGCAAGAATTCCTGTCCCCTCAAAGGTCCCTCTATCTGGAATAAGAATCAAATTGATATGAAACAGATTAACTAGAGAAAATAAAATTTAATAGTGCACATACAGGGAATCCACATAGATATGGAAATTCCAAAGACAGGGAAAATGAGGTATATATGTCATCCTGGACTAAAGACAGGGGGTAAGGAAAAGTAATGTAATCCACAGGGCAATAAGAAGAACAGATGTTTGGAAATTAGATGTTTGCCCTGCCATACGGATGGGTCACTAGATGAAATGTCTCTCTGCTAGTAACCCTTATTCTGGGAAAGACTCTCAATTTAGATTCTTCAGTGTAGTTAAGGAAGGGGCAAAAGTTTCTCTTGAGCCCCTAGGGTCTTGATTGCCTTCAGCACAGAATAATTTTAATGCCAAAGTTGCCCAACTTGTGAGACCTGCTCTCCTACCATAGTTTTATTGTAAAATTAACTCTATCAATACATAGAATGTCATCATCAAAGTGGCAGAATACAGTATATTTGAATGAGAGAGAAGCTCTTTATGCATACTATGAATTTACAGGTTCCTCTGTTTTTATACTCAACATATGTATTTTTTCCTGTATTTAATCCTTTGAAGATGAAAGAATGTAAGACAACTAAAAATATGTGTAATCCTAAAATCCTGGGATCTGGCTTCCAGTTTTAATTCTGCCATGTACTGTAGTCTTGATCAAATGGCTTAACCTCTCTGCTGATATTTCCAAAGCTGTAGAAATGGGGGAAATGAGCTCTCATTTATTTTTTATAGTCAGTGAGATAATATGTATAAAGTGCTCTGTAAAGCTATAATTCGTATATTAGATAAATATAAATTTTCTTTCTGCTTATTTATGAATATGACTAGATTGATTACTCAAACATGGTCTTAATGTGTAGAAAGTAGAAGTTTATGAAAAGTATTTAAGTACTAGGCATATTAATGTCATTGGTCTCTTGAAAATTTGACAAAAGACACAAACCCTCCCTCCTTTCTACAGAAATGCACATGAGTACGTGCTCATAATATCAGGCCTGAATTTCTGTGGAATCATGCAACCCCTGAAGCTCACCTATGTATGGACCCTAATGACTAGGACTCAGTCTCTCTCTACCTTCCTAGTCTAGACCCCACTGTGAGCCTAATGTGGCAGTATTGTTCCACAATAATATGCCAGCCCCTTTTTCTGACATCAGCTCTAGAAAGAGTTGGTACTTTGTGAGTCTTTGAAAGAGAGTGGGTGTGATTTGGCTGCGAAACTGGAAGAAAGCAGATGAGGTAGGAGAGCCTCAGTGGGTTGGTCATGAGAGGTCACAGCACAATGGAAAGCTCTCTGCACCACTCTTGCTAATGGCAAAGTTCTGTGACCTCGCTAGTCACGTACTGTGCCGAGTTCTGCCTACAAGAGCCAGGTGTGCTATTCTCAGTCCTCTTACTGGCAATTTTCCCTGAAACACCACCTCCCATCCCTCCCTCCGTGTCATGTACTTTCATGGAGCAGAGAGACTCTGAACCTGGGCTCCATCCCGTTCTTTGACTACGTTGAATTTCAGGGTCTTTCTCATGACCTCTCTCCCAGATAAGATAGTTTCACAGATGAGACAGCATCTCTGAATTGCAGTAGAGGCTGGTAAAGAGTCATAGAGTCACTGGTGAAAAAAATACTAGTTTTCTTCTGGGTCTTTTCCTGACCATCCCCTAGGAACAACTTTCCATTCCCTTGTGAATTGCTTCATGACTCCCACCAGGCTTCATGACCTTTATTCCTTAACAGACCTGACTCCCCTGATGAACAAGGAGCTCCTTGACCAAATTGACACTCTTCTGTGTATACAAACCATAATGTTAAAGGTCTGGAATATGGTTGCTACAAAATAAATGAAGAATGAATAAAGGAGAGGATGCAAAACTAAATGAGTAAATATATAATGTGCACAAATATGCCTTCTATCATGCCTAGGTTATAGGAAACTTACTGTAAATGTCTTTTCCACAGAGAGGTCTACCTTGACCATATGCTGTAGTATTTACAGCTGGTTGTAATGATAGTTTTTTGTGTTCATTCATTTATTTAATACTTTTCTCTCTTATGAGCTTCACATGGGATCATTACTGGGACAAGCACAATACTTGGAACAAATGTCAGTGTTCAATATACGTGGATAGAACAAACCTAGTTAATCACCTCTCTTCCTTTCTGCCCTTCTTCCTTTTTTCTCCATCTTTTCTTTTGTGCTTATTATTCCTCTTACTTTGATCCCCGTACTTATTTACTGCTTGTCTTTCTTCTTCATTTTTTTTCTTTTTTTTATATACATCCTGTTTTCTTTCTTGCAAAGAAAAATTATACCTGATGATGATGCTATTAATAGTGATCACTTATTTTGAGTGTGCTATTGGCCAGACACTGTTCTATGCATTTTACTAAAATTAACTTACTTAGAGATCCCCCAAATCCTATGCAATAGTTGCTACGTAAACCCCCAGTTTGCAGAAGTGGAATTAGAGTCTTGGAGGGGTTAACTTGCTGTCTTGGGTTATGGAGCCAGTACGTGGCAGAGAGGGGTGCAGACTAGGATGTCTGACTCTGGAAGTCATGGTCTTTAACTACTAGGATCCACTGTCTCCTGAAAGCCTCCATGGCCTCAAGTAATATTTTATAGGAATCTTTGTGGAGAGCTTTGGATTTAAGGAATGAAATAGGATCAGATGGTTTTTGAATTTTGTTACTCTTTCACTGGTTTCTTAGGAAATTCACTTCAAATTACCAACCTGAAAATGGATCTGACTGGATTGAAAGTCTGAACCACTCTGGCCCCCCTGCTGTCACAGACAACCTGACAGCCTCCATAGTTCTTGATCTGGGGAATTATGGGAGAATCTTGAACCTGTCAGTATGCTTGACCAGGCCCTTGTCCTGCAGGTGAATGACAGCAGCACCGTTTCCATCTCCACTTAATTTTCTGTCTAGAAGCAGCCAATTCTCAGAGCTTTATGCAGAATATCTACAAGTGAGGCCCCTATTAAAATGCTTGCAGTGTGAAAGGAAGTGGGCATTAGGTCAGAGAGAGATTATTGGCTGGGAGGCAGCATACCTGAGTTATAACCCTTCCTCAAGATCTCTAGCTGATATGGAGCAATTCACTTGGCATTTCTAGACCTCCATTGACTTAATTGTTATCTAGGGAGATTTGGCTAGCACATTGTTTCAGGTCCCATTCAATTATAAAATTCTCTGAAACTCACTTAAAACAACACACAAAGGAAGAAAAGCAAAATAGTGAATTACCAGCTCAGGTAGTTTGACTCCAAGTTGACAGTTCAACTCTGAAACTTCTTAAATCAGAGTCTATGTAAGACTATGTGCGCCTCTTCTCCAAAGGATGTCCTCATTGAGTATTAGAATATGAAAAAAGAGTAATAAGCTGTGACTTATTCAGGGCAGTAAAACAAATGAAAATCAGCTGTGAAGAAGGTGAGTCAGATGCTGTGAGGTGTAGAGATCTGTAGGGAGTGAGCATTTAAGTAAGAACAATGAAGAGGGAAAAATGGGCCTGATGTGATCTGAGAGCAGGAACCAGTCTTTATGTAGAGAGCTGGTAGTGAGCGCAGCAGAACTTACTCAAGTCTGAGGCTGGAAGTACTGTTGCATGTGGCTTTTAGTACAGCAAATTCTCCTCCAACTGATCCAAACGATGAATAGGATTTATGAGCTCATAAAGTAGAAATCCAGAGTAGGAAACTCTTCAGATGGGTTTGATTCAGTGGCTCAGTGATTTCTGAAAGCAAGTTTTTCCATCTGTCCTGCTTTCTTTTGTGGCAGTTTCAGCTTCCTCATAAGGCTGGTTTCACTCCTGGGGTGAAAATTATTAAGCTGTTTCTCATCCCACATTACCCAGGAAGAGCTAGTGGGATGGTTTTGGGTAGTTCTCCTAGAAGAGCAAGGGGACTATTTCTCAAAAGCCCTTAGAAAATCTCCTTTTATGACTTACTGATCCAGCTTCAGACACATGTCCATTCCTAAATCCATGTCGTTGGCCATGATCATAGAATGCCTCTGTTACCCAAACAAGTCACTGTAGCAATGGGTTAGGTAAATTGTGAGTAGCACAAAAGTTGGGATGCTTAATCTCTCGTAAGCTCATGACTTCTCAGAAACGGAGGAGGGGAAATGTGGATATAGGGAGGCAGCTACCATGCCCACACTTTGAAAAAGAAAATACTGAGAAGAGATAATGATACATTTTATCTTGAGAATCAGCCCCAATCGATTGGCAGTGGTCTCCTGGAAAGGTGTTTTGAGAGTTCTTCCAAGACCTCATGACAATATTCTGTACTTGATTATGAATATCTGCTATGGCAACTGAAAGAGGCAGTCTGAATGACATGGTTTTAACATTCTTAGCAAGAAATTATATTAATTTCTGAAGTCTAGTATATTCAGAATCTAGAAAAGATGAAGGTTATCACCAGGTAGCATTTAGTCCAACATCTTGCACCATGGAGCCTGTCACTACTAAAAGTTAGGTTCACTAAATGGTTGTTTCAGATTCTGAATATTTTTGCCTGTAGACACACTAGAATGAGTGAAAATGAAATATATTTAACACAGCAGATGAGGTGAGACAGAACTAAATGTGATGCATAAAATCTTTATTACATTTAGGAAGTAACAATGTTATAGAGGAAGCTGCTTAGAAGATGGGCTATAGCCCATGATCAACCCAACTCTTTATTCTGGTCATTGGTACCTGGATGGCTAAAAACCATTAGAGGGTAGACAGAGGAGACATCTGAGGGACATTGCCTGTGCAACAATATGGACTTAGACCTAATGTCCAAAGAAAGATGGGGCACTTGCTTGTAGGAACAGGCAGAAGTTGCTAAGTCATTGTGTTCAAAATATTACAACCGAGAAACATGTCTTGTACTAGCTGAATATATAATTTTCTCAAGGAATTCTAGAAGACATAGACATAATCTCTGTTTACAATAAATTTGCAGTCTACTTGAGATGTGGGTGGAGTGGGCTGTACCAATCACAGTCTAGCCAGGGAATCAAAACTTTCTCTCAGAGGAAATGTGGCACAGATAATTTAGTACACAGATGATGGCAACGAGGGACAGTGAACCAACTCAAGATCAGCAACGACTGAAATCTACCACCATCCCTAAGCTTTTGGGGTAAAGGGGGAAAAAAATCATACAATTAAAACCCTGAGTCAGGGTCTTGTGGAACCACAGCAAGTCTTCCCAGAGGATGGAGGAACATGGGAGGAACTGGAAGAACATGGGAGACACCATCACCAATGTAGACTCCATGTGAGGTAGAGATGGAGCTGATGTTTGAGGGGAGAAATACCTTGTTCTCTCCCTTCTTCTCACTCTCTAGTCTCATTTCAGTATTCCTTCTGGCTGAATATATCTCTATGTCACTTGATATGGGAATCTGGAGTGTATAGCCTACAGGGCTCTATCCCACAAAGGACAAAAATGGATCCCAGAGAAAACCAGTTAGGACTGGTTTGGGGAATGTCACGATAGCTACAGTGTATTACTTGCTACATGTCAAATACTGTGCAAAATGTTTAATATTCTCTGTGTTGTCTAATCTTCCCAGCATACCCCTGAAGTAAGTTCCATTATTTATCTCCCTTTTTTTAAAATGAGAAAACCAGCTTGGAGCAGTTAAGGAACTTTCTCAACTCAAACAGCTTGTAAGATGCCAAGACAAGACTGAATCCCACGTCTGCCTGTCTGTCCAGTCTGGGTTCTTCATCACAAGTTGATAGGACATTGAGTACCATAAAGCAGGGTGTTAGCTGTGGTATAAAGTGCCCACATTATTTTGGGCAGATGGAGAGTTCTCACTGGGCGTATCCAAAAAATAATCATGGAGGCTTCACCTTTGGACATATTCCTTCAAATATGAAAGCACAAAACTGACACTGGCCAAAGGGGATATGGGGATGATAGGAGGAAGGAGGTAGTTACTAGAGATCCTGGTTCTGCCTGGGGGCAGCATAGGAGCAAAGAACAACAGGAAGATGCAGGGCATAAGGAGAGAGTGTATGTATAATCTAGCTCAGCTGCTGGATGGGATAACATCCAAAATATAATTTAGAACCTGATGTTAGAGGGCCTCTGAATTAGACTAGACATCCATTTTAGAAGAAATAACTTAAATACACATCTTTTATAATAATCTTTCACATTTGCATAATTCATAAAACTCTTCTAAATCAATGATTCCCAGCCAACCTCCAAGGGAGCTCAGGTTATTTTTGCTGATTATAAGTGACGGAATTGAGGCTCAAGAAGGGTAAGCAACTTGCCAATGATCCCATAGTATTACTTGCGAGTTCAGGATGAGCGCTCATGCTGCTTGGCATCTCACCTCAGGTCTCCTTTCATGTAATCAGCGTGAATTTCTGAAGACATTATGTAGTTGGTTTCAGACCACAACAACTACTGCTAGGCAATTTTAAATGAAAAGAAACCTTATTATAAACACAAGACAGAGAGATGCATGGATCCTCGAGGCCAAAATGCATTGGAGACTTGAGAGTCCACACTTGATAGTGGACTTAGATGGAGGAAACCACCTTAATTCTCTCTTGGCCTGTTTCATCTTCACCCAGCCTGAAAATTTCCTTTACTTTTCCAGTCCACCCAGAAAGTGAAAAAAAAAATTGATACCCACATCATAGAAGGAATTTGGGTTTGCATGTCTAGTCACTCAGATATCCTCATCTAATTTCTCCCCCACACTCTCAGGAAGGAATTCTGGTTGGTCTATTTCTATCAGACGCTTCTGTTTAGGCCAGGCAGCACTGAGACATACTTGTAGAAGGTAGTGCTAGTCAAGATGGTTAGCAGGGACTTTTACTGTACATGAGGTCACAGAGTGCAGAACAGCATCTCTTCAGAAGACATTTACCACAGGACAACTTTGTTAGTGTAAGAACTGCTGTACTGTGGGATGGAAGAAAAGGCCATGCTTTCACTTACCGGTAGAGGCTCAAGACCAGCACAGAAGAAAAGCAGGATGCTTGATCACTCCATTCACTTGTACAACAAACCCTTGCCTCATCTGGGGCAAGGCCCCTCAAGCAAAGTAAATGGAGGAAGTGCTATCGGTCTCTCCATTAGTTCACATCCTGTCCTGGAGACTTAATCCCCCAGAATCTGTTGCTCAGGTAAGAGGAAGGGCACCACACGAAGATATTAAAGACTCATTTAGGTTTGCAGTTTCATTCAGAGGCCTGAGAACCCTGAGATAGCTCTGGGATGCACTGCTCTGTAATAACCATAGAACCGCCACTGTTACCATCATTCGGGAATAATGTTTCATAATAAAAATATTGGTTATATGTGTACAGTTAACAAAGCACCTGTGTTGTCCTTATTTCATGTGATTCTCATAGTAACTTTTTATAATAGGAGGAGTACAAAATGCTACCGGTCTCCCTACTTTAGCATGTGCATCTATTGAGGTTTGTAGAGACTCACAGCATCACAGGGGCAGTTTGAGAGTATTTTGATTGTGGGCCAGGTTTCTTTGTTCCGGTCCAGTGTTCCTGCCCACCGTATCAGAAATTTTGTCTTACAACATCCCTCTTATACTTTTTTCTTTTCCTAAATTTCACTCACTGCCCCATTTTGGCTTCCCAGTATTTCTTTAAGTGTTTTTTTTTTTCCCATCTAGAATGGAAGATTATGTATTAGAATCAGATCTTTCTATTTACTGTCATGTCTCCTCTTCAATGCTCACTAGTTCCTACAACAGACATATTTGGGGATGTGGGGTTAGCATTAAACAGGTTTTACCTTCCAATATGTGAGAAGCCCACCTGATAAAATCACAATTCCTCGTTTAAATAGACAACCAGAATAAAATATACGCTAAAGAAAGACAACCCTACCCACACCCCCAACATTGGATTATTTTGGTTCCTTGTTAGACTGTTAACTTCCAAATGTCTTTGTTTCTCTTGCTTTCCTCTTCATCCCTAATTTTATCTCTGTATAAACATTTTTTTAGATTCTTTTTTTTTACTCAGATTTGATGGAGTGGTATGCAGTATTTTTCTTTTCAAAATTTGATGGTTTCGCATTAGAGTGAGACTTCTCTAATTCACTGTCACACAACCATGTTACTATTTCCCATCCTCAGCAAGGCAGCATTTCTCCATAGCCCTCTTTAGACATGCATGCTTGTGGCATTTGCATATCATGATCTGAGGTAGTGGGACAGATGTGGTGGTAATTTTCCAAAAAGTTATGCTATTATCCACATAATGAATACACGAAGCAGCAATAAAGGCTCTGCAGATATCTATTTTTTTTAACCAGAATAGGGTTTGGAATTTTGAATACTAGAGCCAGAAGCAACTGCAAGGGTCCCTTGGCATTGTGCCATTCAGGAAACTGAGATAAAGTATAGCAGAGAGTCTTGCCAGGAGTCAGCTTACAGGGGAGCAAACTTAGCACCCCAGGTTGACAGGGTATTTGGTCTCCCTTTGGTGCACAGGCCAGCCACCCCCTTGTGCTGAAATGAAGCATTTAGGAGGACTCAGTGAAATTGTCTTTGAAAATTTCCAGCTGGGTTGCACCCTCATAATACCAGGGTTAAAAGCACAGGGTGGGTGTAAAGAGCATTTCCAAAGGGCAGGCTTCGGGGGTGGTGAAATTGGGGGTGGAGAGGAGAGAGATGGAAAGAAAAGGTTTTTGTGACAAAACTCTCACTGGGAGCCGAACTCATCCACTGGGGGGAGTTTGTTTGATGTATATTTAATTGCAGATATCTATTTAAACTGAGAGTGGTGAATTCATGGGGTAGGTTGCTTCTCCTGGGAGATGGTTCAACCTTTTCCTCCTCCCCCCACCCCCGGAACCAAGAGGAAGGGAGGGGGTGGGGATGGGGGAGTTGACTGCAATTTTGAAGTAGGACAAGATACAAATCTTGTTGCTGAGCAAATCCCGGCCTTTTCTGGGCATCAGTCTGGGAGAGGTGACCTAATAAAGAGGGGGGGGGCTGTGTAGTGCAGGGTGTCTAGAGTAATAATACTAGACAGAGCATAGATAATCCAAGAAGGCTGATCTCAACCTATAAGGAGAGAGGGCTGGAACAATCTCTTAAAATATTAATAACAAGCCAGCAGACATTGATAGAGCCTGACTGTGTGCCAGGGACTGTACCTGGCAGTTGGCTTCAGTGGTCTCATGTAGTTTTCACAGCAGTTTCATCTATGAGTGTTATCCCCATGATGAAGATAAATGAGAACAGAGACATCAACAAGTCACCAAGATCGCAAAACTCATAAGGCGAGAAATAAGTTTGTGGTTCAAGTTAATCTGTTCCAAAACCTGTGTGGGGTAATAGGAAGAGGTAACTTGACAGCATTCTTGCATAACAGAAACATTTGATTTTTAGAGCCAGTTTTCAAGTCTGTTCTGACTCCTGAATCTGTGCTTCTAACCATTGTGCTGTGTGGTTTCTTTCTAAACCCTTGACCAGCTCAAAGTGCCCAAGAAAATAAATCAGCAAATGGGAATCAGACAGGGTTGGGTAAATAGCGAAGTCTGGTGAGAAGAGAAGGATCAAACAAAATGGTTAGGAAGGAACAAGATAGTGTTGAGAAGCCAAGCCAGCAAGCTGAGAATATAAACCTTGTGGTTATGACAAAGAATTCACTTTAACAGGCTTGTTTTTCCATTTTCTCCCCCCAGCTGATCTGATGACAATCTCATTCCAGCTAAATTCTCTTGTGTCGTACAGCTCTGCTTTTCCATCTCATTTTCTCTCACCTATTTTATTTCCATTCCATTAAACACCGCCTCCTCTTCCTTCCTGACCACTCCATTTTCTGCCTGGCCTCGAGATGCTCCCCAAGCTCCACACTCCCTCCGACAACTGTCTTCTTCCTCTGCTGGATGACTAATAGCTTTTTGCTTATGTGCTGGTCATCTAGGGGGCAGGGAGCCTCTACCCCTGCATAGGACCATGGGAGAGGATTCAGTGTCAGTGGCATGAGGGCAGAGAGACAAAGGAGGAGGAAAAAAGGAAGAGAGACTAGGGATGTGGCAGGGAAATGATAGAAAGAAGCAAAATGAGAGGGAAATAGGATGGAAAGAATGCAAAGAATAAGACAGAAGAGAAAGGGAGAGAGAGAAAAAGAATAAAAGAGAAAGCAGAGAAGAGAGAGGGGAACATACTGACAAAACGATAAAAGCAAGAGACTGAAGATGGGGATGAATAAAGGGAGGCAGAAAAGGAGGAAGAGCAAAGTGTAGCGATCACGTAAGTTGGGGAAGCAGTGAGAGACAAAGAGAGCCCTTGGAAAGGAAGATGTAGAGAAAAGGAAAATAAACACAGCAGGAAGAAGATACATGTAAGCAAAACAAGATTGACAGAGAACCTTAGATAAAATGGAGAGATTATTTTTTTCAAGCCTGTCTTGTCCCTGACCCCAGAAAACACATCATTTTATTTAACAACACATGAGCACATTAAAATAGCTGAAGCACAAGTAACACCATGGAGCTGTGTGTGTAGGGAATATTGTTTGGTCAGTGATGCCTCCCTGGAGACCCCGGGGCTTCACTTAAGCTTTAGGAATTACACAGTCATCATCATAATAGCTAATAATAACTGAAAATGTACTATGTCCTTGCACTCTGCTTAGTACCATGCATATATTATCACATGTAATTCTTACAACAAGCCTATGCTGCAGTTACTGTTATTATCTTTGGTTCTTAGATGAGGAGGCAGAGGCTTAGAGGGGCTAGGATGACTCCAGGGCTACTCAGCCTTACATACTAGACCCAGCATCAAACTCAGGCAACTCAATACCAGAGCCCATGCTCTTAACCACTAAGTTCCAGAAGACGAAGCAGGGCTCAGGGCTGGACAGATTCAAATATTAACTAAACCCTGTTTGCATACCTGGCCCCATTCTGGTAGTCAGAGGATAATCAGTGATAAATAAGACATAACCTTGACTTCCAAAAAGGCAAGGGGATAGCAGGGGGAGAAGATACATACATAAGTGCACAGTTTGCCCTAGGTGGGAATTGTGCTTTCCTGAAGGTGAGAGCAGAGTTGGAAAGAAGGGTAGATGCTCTCTGCAAATGTTTTTTTTTCCTTCTGGGTTTGTGTGTGTGTGTGTGGTTTTTTTTTTTTTTTTTTTTTTTTTTTTTTTTTTTATAAAGAGACAGGTAACAGATACTTCAGGCTTTGTGGGCTGCAAGTCTCTGACAATAACTCAGCTCTGCCTTGGTAGCCCCAAACCAGCCCTCGACAACATGTAAATGAGTAAGCAAGCATGGATGTGTCCCAAAAAGACCTGTATTTGTGGCAATGAAATCCGAATCTCATATAATTTTCATGTGTCACAACTATTATTATCTTAAAAACAATTTTTTGCCAATCATTTGAAAATGTAAAAAACATTCTAGCTCATTGGTGGTAGCTCACTGAAGGCTGTGGCTTCTCAACTCCTGCTCTAGGTAAAAATGAGGGAAAACCTTCCCAGTAAAGAGAGGCTAATACACAATCCAAATGGCATGAAAAGTCTTGTGGTTCCCTCAGTATTTCTATTGTTTGCCTCAAGTGCCAGATGTAGCCTCAGGAATGATTGAGGTAGGGCTGGATGAAGGAGCATATAGAATTCTTTGTAAAGAGCTCAGAGTTAATGACAATAGGGAGCCCTTGAAATAAGTTTTAAGCAAGATTTTACTACATCCCTATTTAATTTTAGATATAAATTTTTTATATATAAAAATTTACATATAAATTTTATATATAAATAATTTTAGATATAAGCAACAAATGGGGAAGATTGAAGGCTATAGCAATGTTTGAGGCATGTGCTGATAAAGGCCTGCACTAAAACAGGGGCAGCAGAATGCAGAAGCAGGCGCAATTCTGAATATTGTTTAGAAGGTGGAATTGACTGTCTTTGGTGGTTGAATAGCTGAGAAAGAAATGACATAGACTCTTAGATGCTTAGTATGTCTCACTTGACAGTTGTGCTTTCAATGTAAATCATTTAGTGTCATCAGGATACTGAGCTATTTTACAGAACCAAACAAAAATGTGTGTGTGTGTGTGTGTGTGTGTGTGTGTGTGTAGCTTTCTGATTACAAGGTTAATATATGCCTATTTTAGTTAAGACCAAATTAAATACTGTAATAAATCAATCCCATATTTTCAGTGAGCACTAAAGACCTGTTGTGGCCTGTTGTATCACTTCTAATCCTTTGGACCTCACCTCTTGCTCTAGCCATGTTAGGGTTGAATGGCCTAGTTCAGGTATAATCGAGCAGTATCCTGCCTTAGACATTCATCAGGTAACTCTAGCTTTTTGTCCCAGGGCTTCTCTGACTACATATCAAGGAACACCTACATGAAATAAATATTCTGTTTGTAAACATATTGTCTTGAAGCCAGAGTCTCAATGCCCCAAGAGGTGTCAGCTCTTGACCAACAGGAGCTGGAAGCAGATATACAAATATCTCCTTCTCTACTGCAGGTAGGTAGTTCTGGGATGAATGTATAAGCCTCCTCAGAAGTCCTAGGGGGAATCAAGCACCTGTTGTCTACAGTGTTGGTCAACTCATGCATCCTTGCAATCCCTGTTCCTCCTCGTCTGACTCACTTCACTGACCTTTCACTCTTGCTCCTGGATCAATGCCCTACAAACTACCTATCTTAAAAAAAATGTTTTTTAATGTTCTTTTCTTAGGAGAACTCAGGAAAGAAGTTGATTAGAACAGAAGCCTATGGGGTTTTTTTGCCTACATAATCTGCCAGTGTAGATGTTCCTATTTACCAATAGGTGCCAAGTGGCAATTCAGAGAAACAGGTTCTTTTCTTTGTGAGGCTCTGACATCTTTTAGGACTTCAGAGACCTCTCTGGGGAAAACAGTAGATACAAGAGGCCCAGCAGCTTCTTTAACCTTGGGCCTCATGTGACATGCATCCTATCCTTTCATATTCCACAGGCAAGCATAGAGTCATATGGCCTTACTCAGACACATGGGGGCCTGGGAAATGTAGTTCCTGCCTAATAGCATTTTCTTAGCAAACTCTACACTGTGGAAGGAAAACATATAATTTGGTGAACAGCCAGCCACTCCTACCCTCACTATTCAGTCTATAAAATTAGTAAAATAAAGTGTAACCAGTAAGTTGAAATCACTGTAACTCCACCATTCAGAGAGCCACTATTTCATTTTTAAAGCATTCTAGTTAGCCTTTTCCCCATACAGTTAACCATACTTTAGAAACATATTTATATCAACTTGGAATACGATAGTAATTATAGCTTTACATCCTGCTCAATTCACTCACAATTAATTAATATTATATTGATATCAGTGTTATGATATTTGATGAAAATCTCCTCACTTCATTTATATTCTTCTTGAGATGTCAGATAGCCTGAATTACAGTTAACTGATGACGTACAAAGTGGAGACAGCCCTTAATAGTCAAAGTCGCCATTCACTGCCTGGGGGAAGGGAAGAACTAGAGATGAATAAACATGTCCTATTATGTGAAGAGTCAATTTATGAATTTGTAGGCTTCTGAAATGAGGTCACCAAAGACTTTATGAGCCCTAGTCTTAGCCACTTATTTAAAAATTTTTTTTCCTTTGGGATCTTCATGAACATAATAAAATTGTTTGTTGATATTGGATGTTATAGAAATAACCTGTTTTTATTGAATAAATATGACAGACCTGTTTTTATTGAATAAATTTGGCAACTGTTATTGCTACCAGCCCAAAGTCTGTAATGTAGCCCCATAGAAAATAGCAAAAAGGAATGTGAGTCAAGTGATGGTTCCAATTTGGATACAATGATGTCATCTGAAGTCAAGCATTCATGGCAGTCATGGAATTTAGGAAGGTAAAGAGGCTGTCCTCCATGGCTAGGGATAGGATACACAGGAGCATATCTATCACTAACAATGATCAATTCTCTGAAGATGAATAAACTACTTTCTTTGGGGAAATCATTTGTTTTTCCTTCTTACACTCTTACTACCTATGCTGTTTAAATGTTAATATTCCTCCCATATATGTCAAATTCAATCAGATCTAACCCAGCTCTAGGGAGGGAGAAATGTATGTTATCTATCCTATTTATCCCCAAGCTGTCATGAAAGTAGATATTCCCAATATTCATGCTATGGACACATGTCCCCAAAGAGATTTTTTACTTCTATCTCATCATACAGCAGTAAAAAGGGTCATGGGAATTCCAAGGGGGCACCTATGACTTCTATTAGGGATCAAAGACTGTGGAAGTATGCTGCCTGGCTTCCTAGAGAAAATGGAAGCTACAACAGAGTTTCAAAGTCCAGTTCATGTTTAACCACCTGAAAAATAATGCTCACTTAAAAATTGCTTGAGTCAGACTGACTAGGTTGAATTGGAAGTGTGATGCCTTCTAAGAAAGTGACCTTGGTAAAGTCACTTAACTTTTCCTCATGTCCTTTATAAGGCCAATAGCATGTAATCATCATGGAGTTTTTGTGAGAAATGTTGCAATAAAATGTGTAAAGCATTTTGTACTGTGTCTGGCCCATGGCAATTGTTACTCAGTATTGCCTAGCACATAGGACATGCTGAATGGTATTTGAAAAATTGTCTACAATCCCAAAACATCTGTAAAGTTTAACACTTACATTAGCATTTTTGAAGACTTGGAAGAATTTCCAAAATGTACATAGAAAAATAAAATTTTCACAAAGGCCTAAGTGAATTTTGGAAAAGAAGAACAAGGAGGGAGAGGATTTTTCCAAAGACAAAATCCTGGTACTAAAAAGTGATGGGTTTAAATAATAATGGGCAACCTGAGTAGTGAAGGGAAAGCATTTAAAGGTTCTTGATAAAGAGTATAATGACCTTAAAGCCTTACCCATTTGTATGTAGCAACTTAGTATATGGTGGAGATAGTACTACAGACCAATGGGGGAAAGGACGGGTTGTTTAATAGATGATGCTGGGGAAACTGGATCACTGTACAGAAACAAATAATGTTAAATCTCTGTCTTATATAGGAAGGATCAAAGATGTGTGTATATAAAAAATAAAATAAAATAAAATAAAATATACTCTATAGCCAGTAGGTCACAGTAATAGAGAATTATGAGAATTAGAGAATCAATCAGAGAATTAATTAATTGTATAAGGTCTTAGGAAAAGGCATGGAATTTTATGTCATAATTGTAGATTTTCTTTCAAAAATTGACGCTTCAAACAAGGCTAACAGATGAAACTATTTTGGGATATTCCAATGACAAATATGACATCTTTCTTTGCCTTGTTCTGATCTTAGGGGAAAGTGCCCAGTTTTTTGATCATTTAGTATGATTTGAACTGTAACAATTTTTTTATTTAGATTTGCTTTATCACATTTAAGAATTTCACCTGTATTCTTAGTTTTCTAAGAGTTTTTAACATGATGAGGTGTTAGAATTTGTCAAATACTTTTCCTCATCAATTGATAAAATCATGTGCTTTTTCTTTTTTGGCTTGCTAATTAGTAGATTACATTACTGAGTTTGGGGACTAGCCTTGCAAACCTGGAATAAATCCCATCTGGTGGTATTGCTTAATTATTTAAATACGTTGCTTGATCTGGTGTGGTGATATTTTATCGAGGAATTTTTCAACAGTGTTCATGAGAGAGATTGGTCTGTGGTTTTCTTGTAATGTCTTTATCTGGTTTTCTTAGTACAGTAGTGGTAATCTCATAAAATGAATTAGGAAATGGTCCCTCTACGTCTGGTCTCAAAGAAATTGTAGACGCTTGGTATCATTGGTTTGTTAAATGTTTAGTGGAAACCAGCTTGGACTGATGATTTTTTTGAAGTTTATTAATTATTGATGCATTTAAAAATATACATCACTGTATTCAGATTATTTTTGAATGGGTTTGGTACTTTGAGTCCTTTCAGGGCTTTCTCAGTTTTATTTAGGTATCAAAATTGTGTGCATATAACTTTTCATATTTTAATCATCCATTTAATGTTCAAGGTATCATGGGTGATGATCCCATCTACGTTTCTAATATTTTAAAATTGTGCCTTTTTTTCTCAGGGTTAGCCTGCCTAGATGTTTATCAGTTTTATTGATTTATTTAAATAAATACTTTTGGGTTTCATTGATTTTTCTCGATTGTTTTCCTATTTTCAAATTTGTAGATATTTGCTCTGACTTTTATCAATTACTTTATTATGCTTATTTTAAACTTAATTTAATTTTACTTCTCTATTTTCCTAAGGTGGAATCTTATGTTATTAATTTTAGATTTTCCTTCTTTTTCTAAAATATATATTTGGTGCTATGAATTTTACTTTTTTTGGGGGGGAGCACTTTCTTGAATTATATTTATTTATTTTTTTTCCATAATATTTTATTGTCAACTTGTTTTCCATACAACACCCAGTGCTCTTCCCCTTAACTGCCCTCCACCATTACCACCACCTCTTTTCCCCCCTCCCCCTCCCCCTTCTCCTTCAACCCTCAGTTCATTCTCAGCATTCAGTAGTCTCTCAAGTTCTGCATCCCTCTCTCTCCCCAAATCTCTCTCCCTCCTCCGTTCCCCCTGGTTATCCATTAGGTCTCTCTTGTTTTCCTGCTAGACCTATGAGTGCAAACATATGGTTTCTGTCCTTCTCTGCCTGGCTTACTTCACTCAGCATGACACCCTCAAGGTCCATCCACTTTCCTACAAAGGGCCATATGTCATTCCCTCTCATTGCCATGTAGTACTCCATCGTGAATATATACCACATCTTCTTGATCCATTCG